>NC_092206.1:21099896-21191473 GCF_043381705.1 Parasteatoda tepidariorum
TATAATATATTCCCACATGCTTTGACAAAGATTCTAGCATGGAATCAGTTTTTTTTAATATTCCATAATCATCCACATTTAACACTTTCAATTTTAATAAATTTTTTTGACAAATAATTTAAATGAATAGTATTTTATTAAAAAATGCTGAAAAACAGCTAATTTAAATGGAATGTGTATATAACACGTTCAAAATAAAAGTATTTTCAAAATTAAAGCATCAAGGTATATCTACTTACTAAAAAGTAAAATACCGCTGTGAACTAAAAGTTGTTTTAATTCTTCTTAATTCAAAATATTAAATGACATATTCTCAAGAAAAAAAAATTAAACGTAAAATAAATACGAAGACATAATCTATTTAGATCACAGAACATAACAATTTTATTTAGATTTATTATTGTTTGCTTTTTAAAATAAAGCGATAGAAATTCCAACTTATATTTCGCACGCAATTAAATATTAAATAAATCACTCAAGTTTGAGCTAAAAGCACTCAAATATTGCTTAATAAATACCACTCAAGTTTGAGTAAACGCAAGGTAAGAATTTCGCTCAAATAAAAATGTGTTTCACTCAAGTTGAGTTAAAAAAATTTAACTCTTTTTTGAGTAGGGGAAATAACTCTTTCATTTTAAGAGAGTAGAGACATAAAATACATATATAGAACACAAAGTTAATAAGATTTTACTGTGATGAAATTCAAATTATATATAAAAAAAGCACGGCACCGATCAAATAAATTATACTATGTCACTACAATATTGTATGCTTTATAAGATATCTTGATCTTTAATTATAGAATCAATATTATATAATATAACATTAACAACAAGAGTGGTATAACGATATTAAATTGCCATCGAATGATTTACCAAAATACGATAAAAAATAAACAAAACTACTGATTCAACTTTAAAATTGATTCATGGTAATTTAACTTAGTTATTATTTTACTTTTTTGCAACTTCATAAATGTTAAAAATCACTTATAAAATAGGTTGTTACATTCGAACTATAATACAAGTACAAAGCTAATAAATTGAGTGAATCTGCAAACAGAGTTTCTGAACACATATTTCAATATATGATACATTTAATGGACATCAATAAAGCATTTGCAAGTATAGTGAACATTAAATATGGGTTGGATAGACCAGTACTAGAGTTATGGCATTTAATGAAACAGCTTCTCTTGTAATATATTGTTAATTATAACTAAATGTCAATTTAATTGATGCTCCTTTGCTTGAATGGAAATTAATTATCTTGCCGTATTGACACCTAGTAAATATATCAAAGCACTCAAAATAGTTTATTCAAATTATGTTAATAAATGTAGGTAATAAATATAAATAAAACCTGCAATATTTTAACTGAAAAAGTTTGAAAAAATGACATCATTTTTTTCCGAAATAAATATTTCATTTTTTCTGTTAATATGCATGGTTTCAATGCATACTTATTTTTTCAATGTACACTTATTTTATCAATCTAGAACATATCGGTTAGCATTTCTGACTATTCGAAATTAATCATTAGAATTGGAAAACATCACGGTTCCCCACACTAAAATTGTTATAGATATAAACGATGTTTTGTCTAACTGTCTAGATTGTACTAAATGTGAAAGATAAATTTTATGAGTTGATATTACACCAAATGTAAAATGAACGGATGTTTAAAGATTAATTTTAGGTATAAATTTAAAAGTCTTTTTCATTTAACGTTTGAGGCAAAAGCATACGCAGGGTGTTTAGCTTTTGGAAACTTAGAAGGAATTTAGGAACATCATAAAGATTGGGAGTTCTATGACCTAAAGCTGATAATCTATGACTAAAAATACCCTACGTCACTAAGATCAACAAGTCAATATAAACTGTTTGTTAGTACGCATTTAAAACGGTACTTTTAAACAATTTTATCATTTAATAAATTATAAACCATGATTTTAGTTGTATGCATATTGCAAAGCAATTGTTTATGTAAAAATATAGTTAGATTAATCCTTGTTGATAGAAGTTTTTAGTTGCAATGAAAAAAAAATTAGAAACTCAATTCAAGTAACCTTTTGGGGAGCTGTATGGCCTATAAATACATCATTAATCGTTCTCCTCCGAAACAGATGACGTGGGTTTGAATCCCGGTGACGGCTGGTCAATAAGCCTCTCCCAGATCCTAATGACCACAGTGTTGTTTTAAAATATCCTCATTGATCGACGGATCATGGGTTAGAATCCCCTCGCCATCGGAAGAACTGATTTTCGTGGTGTCCCACTCCATGAAATCCAAATGCGTGTTAGTTCCATCAAAAAGTCCTCCACGAAGGTAAAAGCTGTCCCAATATTTATCCAGGAGTTCCTTTGTCTTCTGGAGTGGGTTCAAAATTACCAGGATAAGGAGTTGCAAATTGGCAGTAGTAAACTCCATATTGGGTTCGCAGTTCAACGACGGTAATAAAATATTATGCAATTATTATATAAAAACATAAAATGTATAATTTTTACATATTAATTAAATAAAATTAAAAAAAGGTTAATTTATAAATAGTTCATCAATGGAATTTTTTTATGAAAAATACTTTATTGCATTAATGAGTTTAGTTTCTTTTGAGCTCGGGTCTCGACGAGGCTTAAGTAAGAATTGAAGCATAGTATAGCAAAAAACTATTTTTAACTCCAAATTAATTTACATGTATAATGCAACAAATGTGACTGCTATTTTTAAATATCTATCTGATGAGCAGCATTTTGTTAAATGAAGTAAGATTAAACTAAATATTGATGATTAAAGTTCTGGTTTTTACCTACGGTTTTAATTTTATGAACTAATATTATTGCAAACTTGAATATGAAGAGTCTCCAAATTATTAAAAAAAGTAGAAATTTAATGATATTTTCATTAATTTCATTAATGACATTTAAAAAGTATATCAAATAAATAAGGATAAGTTTTAAATCTGAATTAAATAATTCATAGTTTATGAAATAAAAGGATACTTACGGATTACTCTGTCGACCATTTTCGCCAAATGTGAATTTCGAAGTGGTTCAAATTTAAATATTTTCTCCCTTCTTTGCATGCAATAAGTTATATTTGTGTTTTGTCTCTCTCTACATAAATTACCATGTAAAAATAGATTTGAAAAATACAAAAATGGCTTTGACATGGCGTTGGCGATAATGGCCATCGGGATGATAAGTAAATACCATTAAAAGTGATAGAATATACTTTCCGCTATAGTAAAAGGAATATTTTAATTTTTAATTCAAAAAGTTAAATATTTTGCAACGTTGTGTTCGGAACAGAATAATGTAGAGATAAAATAAAGCTTGGTCAAAAATGAAAAAAAATTACAAATAAGACCCAAATAATTTGAATGAAAAAAAACTGAAAATAAAATTTTTTCTTTAAAAAAACTTTAAATTCTTTACAGACGGCAATACAAATTTGTGTAACATAATTGGATTCGACTAGGAAGTTGGTATCATTAAATTCGAAAATCTAATTCATTAGCTCAGAGTGCATAACCCGGCTTACTAATTTAGAATTTTCATTCACCAGACGCATGCATATTCTTAAGATTGGCATGATTTTTTTTTAATTCAATTTTTCATCGTAAGAAAAACTCGAGTAAAAAGAAATTTCGGCAAAAAAATATTTAGAAAAATGGGAAAAAACTTATTTTTCTCTATTAATGCATTTCCAATTCAATTAGAATCTGGAAACTTCCCTTGCACACTCGACTTCTCGCTTTTCGAATGTTCTGGATTCAGTTTTAATTGGTAACTGGGACCGGCACTAGAATCATTCTCTCTCCTTAATAATATCGTACGTACAGAAGCATTGTGAAATTTTCTTGATTAGAGTTCCCGACATTCGCCAAGACTAATGACAAAATCATTTCAGCTAACGCCATGCAATGGAATGATTCAATTTATCCTTCATTCATTTGTCGCCAAATTCGATCTTATATATTCTTCTTTCAAGTTGACTCTGATTAATATTATGTGGCGAGATTTATTGTGTGGAAAATGGACCCAAAGAGATGGTTATTAGATTAAATGTTCTAAAGTAAGAGGCCTTCATCGAATATCAATAACTAATATGAACTTCCCAAAAATATTTTAATTAATTTTGGCGCTTTTAGTAGAGTGCCATAGCTCAAAATTCCGTCATTAAATTTCTCAGCGTTTTCTGCTGAAGTATCGTTTCATCTTGAGGTTGACCTAAATTTTATTAATTAGAGAATGAAGAAGTGTTTTCTGCTGCTAGGCAATGAGGGAAAAGTTTCGTTTGAAGATAATTAATCATCTAAAGTGTTACTTTATTTAACAAATTTATGCAGAAATTTTCGAAAACAAAATACCGCTTGTTTTCTCAAACGAACTTTTTGAAACTTGGCGACCTTATTAAAGAGTATTTAAAATCACAGAAGCAGTATCTAATAGCGTTTCATAACCTTAAGTGCCTGACAATACACCTATTTTAATTTGCGAAGTGAAATGTTATTTTGTTAGCAAAAGATTTTTCATGTTTACACTTTCAGTAGCTTAATTAAAGTCTTTAATGAATTGTTTTATGCTTACCCTTTTGTTAAGATTACAAGGCAAGTCAAACAGAAAATGTGTATGATAAAATTTAAAATGGTTTAGGAAATCAGTTGCTTCTGAAATTTTTAACTTACATTGTTATACTTCAAATGAATGTATAATCATTTAATAGGAACCTAATAATGCGCCAGAACAAGGAGCTGCTTCTAACTATTCTGACGATGGCGTTCGAAAACAAGCCGAAAAGTTTAATCAGTTTTCATCTTAAGAGAAGAGTGAAGTTATTCTTATAGATGTTTTTGTGTAGAATTCAAATCTTTTGTTAACAAATTTTTAATATTAATACAAAATATTTTGTACCGCTTCAACGACAATTTTTTTGCCATTTTTTCAACAAAAGGAATGAAAATATAGCTAAAATATGCACCTAGAAATTAACAATTTTATTGGTGCATTTAAAGTAGTATAATCAAACCAAATTCAGTAGAAATATTCTCTAAGTTTGTAAAAACCTTGGATTGTATTTTATTATTCCTAAAGATTTTAGCTTTCTTACTGTGCTTAATTTTCTGAAAGAACAATTTAAAATGTTTATAAAATAATTATTGTTAGACCATTAACTAATTTACAATTGCTGACCGCAAAACAATAATTTGAAGCGAGTTCCAAAAGTTCCCTTTCACGGAACTGACCGATATTGTGTACTTACTCTAATTTTTAATTAAAGATAAATATACTCTTATTTTAAGGCTTGTTTTTGCATTATATTACAGATAGTTGAAATTATATAGAATAATGATTTAAAGTCTTTAAATGCGTTTAGCTCAAAATCAGATTTTTTTTTCACATTTTACACCACTTTAATGTTTTCATTACAATGAAATAGAATATTAAGTTGCTCATCCAAATTTAAAGTTTCCATCAGCCAAATAAAGACCGTTTATTTGAAAAATTAAGGAGCAAAAAGTTTCGTAATGAAACTATTATAATATAGATCAAATAAAAGGAAATAACCAACAGTTTTTTTTACCACGTGCATTTCTTAAATAACAACAGCGAAATCCCCCTTGGCTATTTAAACACGTAGATTACCATATTATGATTTGCGAACCTAATAAAGTTTGAACTTTTGACTCCCTTTTTTCCCGGAATGAATACAAGCTAACAATTCTACAACTAAACAAATTCAGCTAAAATAATGGTCGGTCAATAAGCCGAGTTACTATGTGTCGGGCTTGAATTACAAGAACAAATTTCTTGCTGCATTTATTCAGATACTTGGCTCATACATAATTCGGGAGTGAGGATTCTGAATATGAAATTTCTTTGTTTTCTAAAGATGCAGTTTTGTTTAAATGACATATTTGGTCTTATTTTTTTAGCAAAAAGCGTTATATATAACTGAGGATCACAGGAAAGCCGCGAAAAACTTCTAATTGAGTTGAGCATATCATCAGGATTAAAATTGCATTAGGAACCCATACCCGAAAATAATATTGCACGCTGCTAGGGGCGCTTACTAATTATGACCTATTCAGAAACACATGAAGTAACATTTTATAATAGAGAAGTGCACCTAGCAGCATATGATGACATTTCAGTGCATATTCCTATTTTACAGCCTCTTAGAGAGCTCTTCATACCATGCACGTAGCAACTCTGATCTTTTCATCTTTCAATGTTACCTATCCATTAAGTTTTTAATTACTGTCATCTATTGTAACTTTCGTCAAAATTTTGTTTTTCATTTACACTTTCTTTATTCGTTTTTTTCCCCAACTAATGTGATGCACCTATGTATTATGTGAGCTAGACCTGTGGCCAGACGTGGACTATACGGTTAAGGGTCTTGCAAACCTAGGTACGTGTCCACGTCTGGAAGAAAAGAAGAAAAAAAAGTGCATATGCAATTTTAATCCTTGTGATGTAGCCTAACTCCTCTAGAAGTTTGTTGCACCATTCATGCGGCCCCTATTATGTATATTCTTTTTAAATGTGCACATTTTGGCAAAAATTAACTAAAAATGTCATTTAATAAAATAACTGTAGTTTGGAGAAAGAAATCGATTGGGGATTTGAAATCAGTGACGTGAACATATCTAAGATCCGTTAATCCAACAATGGAAGAAAATGCTCCCTAGAGTTATTTTCAGGTTGTGTAAAGAACTGAATGCATTGTTGTTTAGGTCTTGTCGTTGATATTAATCGAAATCTAGACAGTCTTTTGTGTTAGCGAAATTTCAATGATAAGTCTTACTAATACTCACTATTGTATTTTTCACAGATTTTTTTTAATTCCATACATATTGTTTTATTATTATTATTTTTTTTTGTAAAGGGTTTTTGCATTCTTAAAATATTTATTTTCCAATTTCAATAAGTAAATCATAAAACTAAAAAGTTTTATGTGCTAATTGTAGTTTTTTTTTCTTTTTAAAAAAATAAGTTATCTCTTTTGAAACAACCTGGATGTAGGATAGAGAAGAAACACTCAAGTTCAGGAAAAATAAAGTAGAAAATTGAATTAAAAGGGTCATCATCATTCAAATAAATAAAGCTTTTTATTTCTAGAAATTCTCAAGGATTAAAAAAAATTAAAACTTTTACACTTATGCAATGACTCTTACCTGTCTAATATAAAACTATTTTGAACTTTGCTACTCTTGAAACAATCCGGATTTAATATAGAGAAAAGACACATATATTCAGAAACAATAAAGCGAAAAATTGAATTTAAAAGACTTTCAGCTGTTAAATAAATAAAGCTTTTTTTATATAAATTCTCAAGGATTGAAAAAAAATTAAAACTTTTACACTTATGTAATGACTCATACCTGTCTAATATAAAACTATTTTGAACTTTGTTACTTTTGAAACCACCTGGATATAAGATGGAGAAGAGACATATAAATTCAGAAAAAATGAAGCAGAAAATTGTATTTAAAAGGTCATCACCAATTAAATAAATAAAGCTTTTTCTTCCATAAATTCTCAATGATTAAAAAGAAATCAAAGCTTTTACACTTATGTCATCTCTTGCTCTTGTCTAACATAAAATTCTTATTTTTCTTAACTTAATAAGAGCAATATTGATTGCGGCGATGTTCTAATTTCTGTTTTCAATTTCACACACTAACTGGAGTTTTTAATTGTATATAAATGTTAATAAAAATTTAAAATTCGTTCCAGTCAAATAAAAAATTATTGACTTAAAAAAAAATTTATGTTAGAAAAACGTACTGTACCTCGATCAACCATAAATATTTAAAATATAGTTATTTTTACCTCAGGCATTTATTTAAAAATAGCAGCACGCCTCTCTCGTGGCTATTTTAACGCATGAATTAACCTAATAAAGGATGCAAATTTTGTTACAGCTTGAGCGAATTTCGACTTCACACTTTTCTTGCTGGAACGGATACGACCAACCCGTTGGAAAATAGTGGTTGAACCAGACATTAAGCCACGCTATTGTCCCACATGAATTATTTTCAGGTTGCGGAAAGTAATAGAGGCGGTCCTGTCGAGGCGTTATCTTAGTCGTCCACTAGATAGTCATTTGCGATCGCGAAGTTTTAATGAATAGGCTCAGCGAAGGTGAAAATCCAGGCATTCGCTTAAAATCCATCGCCATGGTGACCATGAATTCTTCACTGCTAGAAAAGCATGTATCTTTTCATATAATAAGGGTTTTCTAATATAATCAGTAACAGTTTTGTATGGGTAGAATTTAAAAAAAGAAAGAGTCAATAGTAAATTAGGTTGTAATGAAGACGTAGATATACCGTTGTGGAGTTATTGATCGTGGTTTGTTCGATTTGAAAAGCGTATGAGATTTAGGTACAGTTAAAGTAGTAACGTGAGAAAAATTAGGATCATCCATTTTGTAGAGGGCATTGTAAAAAATGTCGAGTAAAATTACAAACTTGGCACTGTTACCTTACTGTAAAAATTATCGACACTTAGGGTGCCAGTAAGTTTTACCGAAACATCTAACGGAACAAAAAATCTGATATACTGTAATTTTTACAGTTGTAATTACCGTATTTACAGTAGTAATTACCGTAAAATTACTGAATCGCTTTCATTAAAATGTAACCGTAAAAAATTACGGTATATTATTTTATGGTAAAAATGGATTCTACAGATGGTGTACCCAAAGTGCCGGTACTTTAAACAGTAATTTAATTTGGATTTTTTTACCGTGAAGCAGCAAAAAAAAAATAATAAGAATGATTTCATTATAATTGATGATAATTTTTATACATTAAGGTTAGTCACGCATTCTTTTCTTTTCTTTTTTTATTTTATGTTATATGTTATGAATATTTTTTTAAAAAAAATAGCAAATTGGTCGAAATAATTTTCAGTACGGACTTTCAAATTTGCATGCTTTCATTTTATGTTTGGCTTTTGAACATTGTATCCAGGTAAGAATTCAAAACAAACACTCTTGCAAATCCTTTAATTTAATTTAAGTCAAATAAATATCTAAATAAATAGAAAACAAAACAGAAAACATGAAAAAAATTCATAAAAATAATGTTTTAAAGAAAAATGCAAAATCATGAGATTAAGTCTGATTAATGATTCAGTTTGAAAAATTTATTTATGAACTTGCTGATTTGTTTGATTTTTTAGTAAGACTAATTCTTCATTTGAATGAAACAGAGCCGGACTCTGAATATGTGATTAGAATCAATCGATTGAATCAAATGATTTCGAATCAGTTTGAATCAATGATTTAACACACTGATTCACTTAAGGATTGAAATACGTGATTTTATTGAAATAGATTTAAATTATAAGTAATTATTGCTTCTTAAATTTCGATTACTTTTATTTTGTAAGTGATACTACGTAATGTACAGCTAAAAACTTCTTGCTAAACCGTTGAGTTTCTCACTCACTAATTCTTAAGGAATTAGACTTTTCAATCAAAGAATTCGATAAATTCGCATATAAAAAATAAACATGCAAAACAAAAATGGAAAATGTATTCTCTTTTTCATTTTTTTAAAGAAACTACCACAGTTAAAAGTATTTTTACCATTTAGCAAACTATACCTTATAATTCTAAGAAATATATAATAACTACTTATTTCAACGGATTCTAACACCTTACTACCTTTTTTCTATCACTAGTTGGTGGGAGAAAAAATAATACGATGTATTCTGAACGACTGAATTTCTGAATTGAGCCACGTGGTGCGAAACAGATTAGTTAAATCATGTCATTCGAATCACTTGATTAATCTATTGCTTTAAATGCCATTATTCGGAACACTGATCAAAAAACTTAATTTAAATCAAGCCATTCAAAACAAGTAATTTAGATTAATTATACGAATCAAAATAAACAAATCAGTTGATAGGATCATTTTTTTCGAATCGGAGAGTGATTCGGATCAGAGAATTGAATCAGTGATTCCGATCAGTGTTTTAGACCAGGGATTCAAATCAAGTGAGTTGCACGAAGTGTTTCGAATAAGTGATTCTAATAAAGTGATTCAAAGCACTAAACGAATTAAATCAAGTGATTCCGATCAATAGATTGAATATGATCATTCAAAACGCTCATTCGAATGAAAGGATTGGAATTATTCATTCGAAGCAAGGGATATTTGGTTCAGTGTTTCAAATTGTGTGATTCGGAAAGTGATTTGATTCCGTGATTCAAAACATACGATTTGTATCACGTGATTTTTATCAGTGATTTGGATCACTCCAAGATTTAATTTACTTGATACGAGTAATTCGAATTAGTGATTCGAATAAAGTGATCCTTGAATCACTTTACGAAAAAGTAATTCTGATCGCTGATTCGAATCAAATATTTAAATTGGCAGATTCAAATAAACTGATTCAGCTCAGTGGTTTGACTCAAGTGATTTAAATCAGTGATTTTATTCACATTTTTGATCAAATTTTATCAAAAGCCTTGTTTTAATGCTTTTAAAGGATCTAAACTTCATTTTCATTTTACGAAATATTTATCTTCCTCTATGATCATAATGAAGAATGTCTAAGCTATTATTTTTCTTGTCTTTCAACACCCGATCCATTGTCTGAAAGGCTTTTCAACGAATATCATTATTTTAAAACCAACTCAGAAGACAAGGAAACACATGTATTAAACATTAAAACAAGCTGATTTTCGAGGAGTACTTTCTAATGGATCTAACCTGCATTTGTTTTCTATGGAGAGGGTAACCATGAAAACCATCTACAATTAACCTTATCGCAAGAGAATTCTTACTCATGATCCGTTTATCTCTGCTGATATCTTAGGAGCGGGAAGTAAAATTCTTTTCGTCCAGCCATCGCGGGTATTCGAACTTGGTTCACCTCATTCAGAGGGGAGCCATGAACCAGCCTAATCCTTTAACCAATTTCGACTTGCTAAAATGTTATTAACTTCAGGAATTCTTACTTAATTTCGGCTTGTCAATTAATGTACTACATATAATGTAATATAGGTACCAAAACAATGTCTTTTTATTGACCCACCCAAACAAAATAGTACAGAAAATTATGTTAATCAGAGATTTTACAGGATGTATAGGTTTCATGTTATCTGACTTTATTTCATAAACTGGGTTACCATTCATACAAAATTAGACTAAAATATGCTAGTATTAAATTAGCAAGCTCGGTTTGCATAGCTATTCTAAAGCAATCCCCAAAAAGCGATTTCGAAGATTGGTGAGCTCAACGAGTAAGATCTAATATTAATTTTTGTTAGTTTAGACTTAAATATGTTAGAATTAATTAACTGAGCTCAGTTTACGGAACTATACGAAAGAAACAGATTACGGGAATCGAGCGCAAAGACTAAGGTCTATTTTTGATATTTGTAATTCTCATGCTAATCTTAATTTTTTTTTGTTTCTTACACGTCTCAAAATTAGAATACTCGTGAATTATCCCTTCAACACTAAGGCAAATGCGAGAAATATATTAACTGACACAATAACTATACATTTTATGGCAATAATCAACAAAGTAACTGGAATACTTATCTATATAGCAAAGAAATATTTTCAACATTTTTTTATTTGCATTTTTATATCTTTTTGTTATCAATTTTACTATCAATTACTGATTTGAATCAGTAAATGATTCGAATGATCACGTAATCCGTAAGTGATTCAAATCACTTCTTGATTCGAATCATTTACTGATTACTTGATCATACAAATCATTTAGTGATTCAAGTCAGTAATTGATGATGATAAAAAATTTACATAAATTGATAATAAAATTGATAATTCACTTCTTGATTTGAATCACTGATTCAAATCACTAATTGATGTCAGCATTCTGGGAGCATATATCGACAGTAGTAATTTTTGTCTCTTCATCAAAGAATCTATCTCGTCGCATAGATGTCTGCTGACATGGAAACAAGACAAAGAGCTTTTCAAAGAACGGAGTTTTTGAAGCTCTTGACGCTGACCAGAGTCCAAACTTCTCCTAAATCTTCCCAATACGCTTTTGGAATTAATTTAATTAAGCTTTTATTTAATTACAGACACCGACAGTACTCCAGGCTCCATACTCCAGAGAGAATTTTTCATGTGTACAGACAGTAAAGGTATTAACCTGGCAACCTGTTTTGAGAATAAACAAGTTTGTAAGTTTCATTGCGTAATCGAAACAAAATCTTAATTTAACGTAATCAAAACAAGTTAGAAGCTTATTTTTGGCATGACGCATTACTCAACTCCTGTAGTTGTTTGTGGTTAAATACATTTGAAAAATACAATAAATTTACCGTTTTACAACGAATATTTATCTTACGAAGTGTTGAAAGCGTTTGTGAATTTGTTCCCGGAATTAAAATTACTATAACATAAATAAATAAAAAATCTTGTTATATATTTAGATATACAAACGAAATAATCAAATAGCGGATACACTTACAGAATAAATATTTACACTGTAAAAGTGTTGAAAAATTATTTAAATTTGCAGCAACCATGATATAAAGTAAATTTTAACTCTGCTATCTTTCTTAAACTTGATTGCTCGAAACTCTGTTTTATCTTAAAATAAAATACGGTTCAATTTAACATTTTATTAATGTTGCAGAGTAATTACACACAGTATTATTTTCCAAGGCATCTATAATAAGGTTCAACTTTAAACCAGTTTTAATATGATTATAGAATAAATAAATAATTTAACCTAGCATTATGTAAATTAGTTTTATTAAGACTTGAATTCAAAAATTATTTAAAAACAACTAAACCCCAACACTTAACTAAGCAATTTAGATCTTTGAGTAAAGACATCAAAGCTATGCAGACACCATTATTTTCAATTTATTAGTTAAAACCTCCCCTTTAAGAGGTATAAAACCAAAATAAATATTAAAATCTAAAACTGAAAAAACTGTTTCTTCTCAAACGTTTTATAAATGACGAAGTGTTAGACAACATTTCACTTTATGGGATTTTTAGTCCCTCAGATTTCTCGCATCAAAACCTTTCTAACTTGCACACTTAGTTCTGTGATAAGCCTTTTGAGCCTCAGTGCAAGAACAAAAGAGTTATTTCAATGTTTTAACAACCACAAATCTATTTAATGGTTTTTCTAGGTTTTATACTAAGTCCTTTAATGGCTCTTTTTAGATTTTCCTTTCAGTTCTTTATGTGAAGCTTATCCGTTAATGGAAAACATGCATTGGATAATATGTAAGAGTATTTCATGCAAGAGAAGTTTTTCATCATTAAAGCTTGCAATTCAATAATTATGCTTGAAATAGCCTTTCGAAGTTCTCATCGAGATATCAAGATATTGAAATTTAGAAGATATGTTTTGGGTATTTAATGTTATACATTGATCGATTTTAGATTTTGAGATTAAGAATCTTTTAAAGACTTGTTGGAACGTTTGGTTTTGAACTAGCCTGATGTGGAAATAAATAAACAAGATATTGGTTGAATAAAATAAAATATAAAATGAGGAAACAAATATTTATGTACATGAATGAATTGCAAGAAACATTTTTACAAAAGTGCCAATATTGCATTACACATATATTTGTTTATAATTTTAAAAAGCATACAGTTATGAAATTCCTTACACTGTTAGAACCTTCGGATAGTTTTGAACCATAATATCGTTAAAATTCGCTGCAACTTTATTATGGTGCTAAGTTGAACCATATTTTTATGCTCTTTAAACCTTATTACGTGATAGTACTTTTTTCGCATGAACTGCAATAATATTCGCTTTAACGCGCATTGCAGTTAGAGCAGTTTCAATTGCTGTCTTACCACTGTTTTATAACAGGGAGATTTTGCACTCTTATGCTACATTCCATTAGTGTACGTAGAATTTGAAGTGATTGCGCATGCTCTCTTGAAGTGCGTGTTAGCTCTTGAAGTGCGCGTGAGCTAATTTTTGTGAAATGTGCATGCGACTGTGAGAAATATCAAAATTTTGTGACAGGCGTAAAACATTTTTCAAAATAAAACAATAACAAACATTAAAAAACGATTTGCGAAGCAAAATTTTTTTCAAAAACCCTCATCTTAATTTCGACTACAAAATCAAAACAAACATTTACGTTGGACGTAGATGTTATCGAAGTTGAACTTCTTCCGTATAAATTTTATATTTAAAGTAAATATGCTCTAGAATTTTAAATCACTAAAAAATATTTAGTTTCTTATAAACCTAGTACAATTAAACAACCATAATTTTAAATTCAAATCAATAAAACTGGTTTTTAAATTAAATCGACCAATTTTTGTAAAATCTCACGTTTTATTTTAAAATATTGAAATAACGTATCGGCCATCTTCATTTTGGATTGGCGTTCATGGTCTATCTGTAACATGTTCTTGTTGTTAATTTAAATTTTGGCTTAAGCAGAAAAAAACAACATCAAATAGCTGTAAACAGCATCTTGCAGCTTTGTAAAACCAAGTCAAAAAAATTTAAAGATATAATAAATTAGTTCTATGTAGAATCTAAATCACCATATTCCTGACCTCTGTTATCAACAGATGACAGTACAACAGCAGACGCTTATAACTTCCTATTGATGATACGAATGTATTGATTTACACTAATTTAAGCTGCTATGACGTTATAGGAGGATTGCAAGACTTCCGGTTTGATTTGTTTGTTTTTAGGAAACTGTGTGAATTGCTTCACAATAATTTTTGCTTCTTGACCACAAGTCAGTTTTTTTTTCTTCCAAATTTAAAATCATGTCATTGAAATGTAATTAAAAAAAATCTGCTTGTTAACGCTTTTACTTCCCTTTCTCGAATTCCAATTTTTTTAATGATTTTATTAAGATGAATTTGCCAGCAGAAATAGTTTTTACCAGTAAGCACTTTATTAAAAAAACATTGAAAATCAAATCTTTATTGCCATAGAAATTTGCGTGATTATCATTGCAACGTCATCATCAATTATTGTTTTTAATTTATATAAACTAGCTAAATGTTTTTCACCAAAGTTAATTCTCAGTAATAAGGGAAAAAGTTTTAATATTTTTAAAAACTTTTTTATTCATGATTTTAAGTTTATAAGTTGTACTACACTTATATAAACACTCTTATACACAAAGTTTATAATAAAAGTAAATTCAACTCACCTGCTGTTTAATAATTGGATACCCACAAATGAGGTTATCGTGTTTAAAATGTGACATTTGTAGATTCAGAAGCGAATCAGGTTGGGCACTCACACGTGACGTTGCTGATATGTATCCAATTAAATCAGATTTAAATCACAAGGTTAAGTATAATAGCTTCACTTCTTCTCGAGTTGCTATTCTCAATTGTAAAACTGTTAATAAGTTCAGCATTAAATTTAAAGCCTTTAATTTTGAATTAAAATAAAAATAGAAATTTTAAAAAATTACCATAAAAAAATTAGAATACATAAACAATTTTCCTACAGTGAAGCAATTTATAGTCATGAGTACCAAAGAAACTTGACCGTCATGATGAAAAACTCAATCATCGTTTCTGTTACAGTTTCACTTATAATCTGTCTTTCCCTTAAGTAAGTTTCATCATGGATTTAGATTCTCATAGCATTGTGAAATATTCCTCAACTCATTTGTTCAAATTGAAGATGCAGATACCTTCCCCTATTTGGGAGTCTAATACTTTTACATCTTGCGGTATTTATTTTTGAACTGTTTTAATAGAAATGTAATATTACGTATAATAGTAGTTCAAGAAGTAGTTTTGTTGTTGTAGTTGTAGTTCATTTACGTCGCACTAGAGTGGCAGAATGGGCTATTGGCGACGATCTGGGAAGCATCCTTGAGGATGATCCGAAGACATGCCATCACAAGTTTGATCCTCTGCAGAGGGGATGGCACCCTCGCTTCGGTGACCATGTGACCTGCACGCGAAGTCGAGTACTTTACGGCAAAACAGTTTAACGAGGACCAATACCGCACACCCTCGGTCCCTACGCAGACTGATCCAAGTGGTCACCAAGTGGTCAAGAAGTAGTTTTAGTTACTTAAAAAATTAAATTAAAAGGTTTGTGGACAATATATCTGCATTTTGAAATGACCTGAATAGGATTGTTGGTCAAACACATCATGATTTTGATCTATGTTTTTGTATATTGCGTTATTATTAAATGGAAATTAAAATTCTTTGTCTGGAAACAATATTAAAAACAGATTTGATCTGAAAATGTAACCTTTAGGAAAAAGTGTTGTTTTATTACTATATTCTCTTCGGCCCTTCAATTTTATTTTCCAACATATAGTTTTTCAACCCTTGTATAAAACATAACTGGTAAATACAGATAATTACGCTTTATACATAAGTTTGAGTAAAGTATTTGATGCATGCATTACTTCGATTAATAGTTTCAATGGCATTTTATAAAATGCATATTAGTTTTGCCTTACCCTCAAACAACTAAATATTTTTATATCTTTATTGCCCATCAATTATCGAAAAATATTCATTACGTACTGAATATCATTTCGAAGAAAAGCAATAAAAAAATTTTTAAATCGTTCTTTTTGTCTCTTTTCTTTAAACAAAAGAAAAATTAACAACCATGAAAAAAAACTTTTTTGTTTTGTTTATATTTTTTTCTTACTCCTAGCAATAACTTAGTATACTTTATTTTCATTGATTAGTTCGAAGTCTGAAGTAAATGTTTAACTCAACGCTTAACGTGTGCCATTTTATTTTACGACGCACAGGTCCTTTGTACACCGATCATTAAATGGCCCGTAAATGACGAAATAGTTCCTCCACTGTTCTTTTATCTGTTTTACTGTTAACTTTTCTCTCGTGTGCCCGGGAGTCCTATCTACAGCCGATTGGGGAACAGCAGTCTTCCCTGCAACAATGCCCGTCGGTGAAATATTGCTTCTCGCATTTGATTGGCTAATCCCGCGTTGCCACTTTCACAAATTGTCTAAGGACTTAGTATTGTTTCGAAGTAACTTCCGCTCTTTTTTGAGCCTATGCTTGGGTTAATTACATTTCACGATTTTGTCACTTTGCAATCTCTTGTCAGTTGTAATAGTAAAAGACCTTACTGTTCTGAATTGTTCTTTGAAAAGATCTGAAGTTTTGTTTTACTGGGAGAATGCTTTGTGTTTTATATTGGTTAGTGCTTATTTTTTGAAGTATTAGTTTATTGTTTTTCATTAATTTTTACAGTTCTTTTGCTTTGTAAGAATTTTTAGCAAAATAAAGTTATTTTACTGTTGTTGAGGTTTTCTTTACTCAAAACATTAAAAAAAAAGATGTTCTAAACATTATTTCATTTATGACACTTTAGGCATTGCATGCGCTGTTTAGAAGTTAGAAACCGAAAACAAGCAAAAATGAAATTCTAAAGATATGTATGCTAGCAAAAACAGCACTTCATCAGGGGACACACTGTCTGCTAACAGCTGATGAAGTACCGTTTCTGCTATCCTACATATCTTTAGAATTTCGTTTTTGCTTGTTTTCGGCTTCTAACTTTTAATTTAAATTGTTTACATACAATTTGGTATTAGCTGCTATAAAATAAATTTGATTTTAGCTGCTTTCAGCACTTTTCCATTTTGACTTATTATTTTAAAGTTTTTTACTAAAAGTTTTTTTTACTTAAAATTTGCTAAAGTCAATTTCATACTTTCCCCAATTACGCGTTTGAAGTTTTTCATGATAGCTTATCAGAAAACCTGACTTATTCATTAGAGAAAAATATATAAAGAAAAGATTTTACTAGAATTTAGTAATTAAAAAAATAAATTGATAAATAATAAATTTCAGAAATTACTATAACATGACATTCTATTAACATACATAAGCATATAATAAATCCATAAGACAATAGAGCTCTATTCATCTGTATTTCCTGTTAAACTAAAAAAAAAAGGTGTGGTTAAAACTACCATAATATGGTAAAGTTTATTTTGTTTATTTGAATACCCAAAAGCTCGGTATTTTTTAGTGAAGAGATTGTTCAATGATTTTGATAAAATTAAAAATAAAACATAATTTTACAATATGTGATAAAATTTGGTGAATGTGATAATTTTGTTATGATATTTTAGAGTATGTCAGAAAAAAACATTTATTGGGTTAAATTTACTTTCAGGTTTGTATTTTTTGCTGTTCTAAATTATCTAAGAGTATGAACTAGAAAAACCAAAATCTCCATAAAACCGTTAACATATGAACAGAAAAACTACCAAATGGTTGGTTTAAGCATCTTTTTTTTTGTTGCTTTATAAACCGGAATTAAGATTTCTTTTTGTTTCTTTTAATTTTCTTATACTATAAACATCATTACTATGCAGTACAGTGCTCTAATTTCATTCGAAATTTTTCTGTGCGTAGTACTTAAATATGCACACTTATAACCAACCTAATAATTAAAAATCACAGTAATGGTACATGATACTGGGCTTCCTAATTGTTGTTATAATGGTAGAATACTGTGAGAAATTTCTTTCTTTTTCTTAATGCGTAACAGGCTAAATACCGTACAGGTTTTTGTATAGATTGCGACGCAGTTCAATAATCCTATAGGTATTTAAACGGCAAAAAAAGAAAGAAAATGAAATGCAAAATTGAACGCACAAAACAGTTATGGAAGTTTTCGTGATTTTTCTATGCGGACGGATTATCCTCAAGTAAAGAGAAATTGCTAATCCACTAAGATTATATACCGAAGTTCCAATTAATTTGACAAATAGAACACAAGTTTACTGAAAAAAGGGCTATTGTCGAGAAGTATTAAAATTTCATTCGCTGTGAGAAAAAAAAAACTGAGTCTTAAAGGTTAGTTTTTATGCTAAGCCTAAAACAAAACTAAGGAAAAAAATGTGTGCTTACTATACATGGGATAAGTGTTTGAATTTTTTCAATGTCTGTCGTTGATTTTGAAGATATCCTAACAAAATATTATTTTCCAGGTCGTTTTTTATTCATCTCATCAACTTTAACTAATGCAGGATACTTGAAGTCTATATTAAAAACTATTCGTTACATGAGTTACTAACTTAATGAACCATCAAATCTATAAACAAAAAATAAAAAGGAATGTTATGCAAGGTGTTACTTTCAACTGTCCAATTGCCTCGGTCCTTTCTTTACGTTGAGGTATACAACAGTATTCGTTGGCAAACGAAGAATAATATCTACCATTGAAAAACGTATAATGTAATTCTAATAAAAACTTTTAGGTTATGTGTTTTATTATAAATTTTTCATAAAAATTGGTCGTAGGTACAGCAATATTCTCTACTGCTTTATATTTTCTAGCAAATTTTTATTGCTGATATTTTGGCTTGTCATTATTTCACTGTACTCCCTACAATTAAAAAAAATATTCCAAAGAATTCACTTAAATCTGTATTTGCATTTGTTTATTTTTCAGTATGGCATGCTAGAGCATTGAGGATTAATAGATCCCCATTAAAGTTTTAATAGAAACTTAACAGACAATAACTTTACATAAGTGGCAGCTGCATGAATTTTCCGATCAAGGTATTATTTTATGCAGGCAACCGAACAGCAATCGTTTCAGTGAATATATAATTTTATTAAGGATTGCGGCTAATTAGAAGAAAAAAATCCCACACATGAATGATACTTGTTGAACGTTTAATCATATTTCACGAACGTTTATTTTGAAATTCCACAGGCTTCGTAAACTCACACGGAACGTCAAACATTTCTGAATTTCTGCGAGAGGTATTTATGACATTTATTAAAATATCCAAAACTATGCAAACATTTTATAACGTAGAAGGAATTTTTTTGCAAAAGAAATCCTCACGTATAGAAAAAAAATAATAATCTAGGAAAGCACACCTTCTATTAAATAAACCAAAAGATTTATCGTTTTTCTGAGAGGAGTTTGAGTTTTCTTGATTGATATCGTTAAGTTCATGCGTTTTCATCATCAGTCTTGATCTTACTGCCTTCCATGTTTGGCATGGAGCTTCATTTAGCGCAACACACACTTCCGCATTGCTCAGCAGATACTCACAACGTATAGAAAAAACACCTCACGTATACTTCATAGTATCACCATGTACTTCATAGATTTGTTTATCAAAAAAACCTCTAACTATATTATGCAAATGTTAATAAAAATAAAAATTGTTTTTTTTAAATTTATTTTAATTAAAGTTACTGTACTGTCTATATATTTCTCATAGCACAGTATTTTTTTTTGAAAATCCTTCGCCAAGGAAAATAAAACAGCTACAGTTTAAGTGTCCAAAATTTAAGGCACAGCCATAATTTTTAAAAAGGAGAAAAATGCGCCAAAAACGAACCGTCATAATTAAGTTTTCATCTGATTAACGAATTTTCAACTTCTAGGACTCAATCTTAATAGTTTACGGTGACCTCAAAGTCGTATTCTTCAATACTATATAAAAGTCGTATTTTTTAAAATACGATATCTCGTTTGAAAAACTATTTAACCGATTTTGCTCAATATTCATATTTTGCCATGCGTAATTACATACTTTAAAATGATGTGAAAATTACGTACCTTACAAGCAAATATTTCTTACTATTATTAAATAAAGCAATCATGAATAATTTATACTTCCTAAAAGATGTTTTTCCATGAAATTATTTTTGGATAAAAGAATTTATTAATTGTGTCCAAAAAATTTTGAGTTCGCTTAAAGAGTTTTCGAGATATGGCGAATAAATAAACTTAAAATTCAAGTGTCCAAAATTTGAACAGCTGTCTTGACCATTCCTTTGAGACTATATTTCCCACAATCCGGCGTACTTAGTAATTCTAATCACCATAATCCATGGAAAAAAATATGTTTATTCAGAAACAGTACGTTTTTATGTCTGATTTCGTAACTTAAAATATCGTTTGCACTTACTAATTATCATATTCGAAGTCACACCCTCGAATTATTAAGTTTGAGTCCCAGAACGTGATGATCCGATCATTAGATCAAAAGTTATTCAGGGTGGTCGATTTGTTTTTGTACACTTTGTACAAACTCAAACTTGATGTAAAAGCCGTTAATTTTTTTTTTTCTGAAAAATCACCAGTCTGGCAAGATTTGTCTACCTAGATAAAAATTATCAAAATCAGGGAAAAATTCTTTTTTTTGCTAATATGTATCAGTCTAGATCAAAGTCTCCCAAACTTATGACTTTTGTATACCCTTTCTAAATTTTTCGTAACGCTGTGTACCACTAATAAAAAAATGCATGTATTTTTTTAAAAAAATTTATTTATTTTTCTTTTATGGTACAAAGTTTTGTAGATACTAACCAGCGATTCATATTCTATGTTAGAAATAAAAATTATATTTTATAAATATAATCAAAATAAGTGGAATTTATTTCAATCCTTTGCTATAAAAAAATTGCACAAAAGTTAAAAATCACAACTGGCTGTTGACACCACTAATTATTACCTGTTAACTCTGCAAAAAATAGCCAATAGAAAAATACGTAATCGTAAATTTTCATGACAAGCTTTGTTTTTAAATAAAATTTTTTGAAAATTTCGTTTGTTGTGAGATATTTCACATAAGAGCGCGTACCCCCACTGAACTGTTCCCGTACCCCTGGGGGTACGCGTACCACACTTTGGGAAACACTGGTCTAGATAATACATAGTAGGAGTAACTTTTTAAACATTTAAATAATTCTATCACAAATACTTTTTATTTTTACTAAACTGTTATTTTTCTTTAGATTGACAAATGTGCTATTTTTAGAATTAGAGCAAAGGTCGTTGACTAAAGATTACTTGTCTTTACTTGGCCCAACGGTCATAAATAACAGCATGCAGGAGCTGTGAAATTAGAATATTATTCTTAAAAAAGAGTTATTTCTTTTGACGACAGAGTTTATGAAAATTAGCCTTAGTCTGTAGGTCATATACCAATAATGCAAAAACTGACCTTTTCCGATGTACCTTTTCTCATCATCTAAATAAGATATTTCTTCAGTTTTTTTTCCACAGAAAATTTGCATATACATGTTTACACTGTGATAACTGTTAATACATATGTCTTAGGATGAAAATTTTTAAAAAAAAATTATGAACTGAGAATTTTTAATTTTTTAAATAGCTTCATCAAAAATATTTTATAACTAGAAAAGAATTCCTGTAAAAGCTGAAACATCATCACAGAATACAAGTGATATAATCTCAAATATCCCCCAAAAATTTCTAAGCGATATCATAAGTAGTTTCTAGAAAAGGTTCATGGACAAATGTCAGTTTCAGCATTACTGATATAATGCCCTACCGACATCATTTTAAGTGACTAACATTTCCTATCATTGTAATATTAGGGTAATAAACAGTTACAGAAAATAAATAGATTGGAAAGCAGCGCCATCTAGCATAATTTTCTAAAAACTAATTATTTATTAGCAATTAATATTATCCTTTTTTTGTAATTATATACTAAATACATTAACAAAAAAGCTTTACAATAAGCTTTTTTTTCCACTTCTTAAATTTCTTTATAATTAATATAAATTATAATCTCTCTTTCAAGATGCTTAAAACGATAATTTTAAACTTTTATTTTTAAATAGAGAAATTATTTATTTTTATGTACTCAAATTATGAATTTATCGAGCAGTTGCTTTCTAAAGCGGTGGTAAATTTTTCTTTTCTTTTCTTTTTTACCTTTCTAAAATGCCTCAAAAAGCTGTTTTCCAGTGCTTTTGCTTATCTTCACTTTATTTTATTCACGCTGCTAGCTTTTTATTTTTGACGATGGAATATTTTCTATTTAGATATTTATTTAGAAAGAAAGTGGTGTTATTTAGCTCAAGGGCTAGTCGAAATTTAAAGAAATCTTTTTTCACCTCCCCTCACATGCTTTTCGCTTAAATAGATACATTCGCTTCTAGAAAATTGTATTTGTGTGCTGAATATCAAGAAGACTTACGAATTTTCAAGCAACTCCAGTATTTATTAAATAAACTTAATGTTATTAACTAAACATTGTATGCACACACGAAATCTCGTAAATGAATTTCTGTTTGAAATGCGACGATAGAATATATGATAGCTTAGGGCACTTTGTGTAATGGAATTACTTTTTGTGCACCATGCACAGATAGTCCCTCGCATTTATCAAATAACGTGAAATTTTATAGATCTTTTTATTGCAAAGCTTACTAACAACATTATGCAAACGTGAATTTAATATAATTTAGAAGAATCTAAAAAAAATAATTCCTTTTTCGCATGGTACTTTCCTTCAATATTTTATTTATTTGTTATTTGTTATTTGTTGTTTTAATAAGAGTAGAATAAAGCTACAATTTTAATCTGATGTAATGCAAAAATACTTATTTGCATAATTAGATTATATACAATTGCAGAGGTTGAATCGCTGTTTGATGCGTTAATCCCATTTGAGAGTTTACGCGATAATTAAGAACGATATAAAATATATGCAGCGTGTTTTATTGATATGATGCGTCATTTAAATATACAAACTTGAGCATTATATTAAAGAAGCTTAAAGCAAAACGAGATTAATTTCAAATTTTACCTTTAATAAATATCTGTCTTTGGGAAAGTAAAAATAATTATTGAAAATAGTTTCCCTTCAAAATAATTAAGATAAATTATTATAAGAATGTGCAAAAAATTGTTTACACGGGCTTAAAAAAACTTGTCTCACGATTGTAATGAATAAGTAAATAAGTAGTAGATAAATAGCTTTCTCTTTTGAATTGTCTGCAATTATTAAATTGCATATTCCTTTGAAGTTAGTAAAATATTTAGATGATTAAGAAATAACAAAATTCTTCTATTCATTTTTGTTTTTCTACTCGATATAAAAATTTTAAAAACCGAGTGAATTTTAATGAGTGCGTCATTTAGTATTAGAAACTATGTTTGACGAGAAACTAACAAGACAGACAAGAGAAGAAAAAAATCCCATTATTGCTCTTAGCATCTTTTTTAACTGAGAATATGGTTTTAGAAACTGATTGATAAGATAAAAGAAGACAGAGGATTAAAGTTAAAGGAAATCTCACCAGAAAGTCCAGAAGCTCCTTTTAATGCTTTTTAACATTATGAGAAAACTATAATGAAAGACACTGAAGTAATCCAATGAAAAAAACACATCACTAAAGAACCCTCGGACTCTTTTTCAACAGCGAATATGATTTTAGAAACTATGTCTGACGGAAAACAAAAAGGGAAGACAAATATTAAAACTGAAAAGGAAGATAAATATATTAGAGCACCAAGGATCTTTTTTCCACAGAATTTTAAAATGAAATAAATACTACTTCTATTGCATAAGGATTTCGGAAAAACAACTTCTAAACCCATCAATTTACTTTTATTCGTCTTCTGACGTAAAAAATATTTCTTTATCAAGTAAGATCACTTTATAGATACTCCGTTTTTTTACCTTAGAATTAGCCTAGTAGATTGGCTATTAATCTTTCGTATTATTCATCTAATGTACTTTAATCTTATTTATCACAAATCTTTATTTATCAATCCAATATCTAGATCTTATATTTTTGAAAACAGAAATACTTCGTATAACAATCTATGGATACGAAATTTGCTTATCATTTATAGACTGTTAAACGATCTGATCGAGAGCGATGGAATATGGCATACCGATAATTCGAATTACGAGGAAGGTCACTGTGGACATTAGAATATTCAACGACGAATTATTACAGCATTCTTAACAGTAAAGGAAATTTTCTGATTAGTTAAATTTTCGTTATTGCATTAAAATAAACTTAAGACATTTTTTAAAAATATTTTAAAGATGACATTGGTATTTGCTAGCTTATAACTCCATTTCATCAACAAAAAAAAAGAGTTTACAGCATGTTTGATATTTAATTATTTTTCATTTGCTATGTCAAATAAGTTCAATGAACAATGTGGTGGAACTGGTTGATCAATATCACCAAATTGGCATTTCTAAATTTATCTGGAGTTTACTTTGTTTGTAGAAAACTTTTTAAAGTTTTTCCAATAAAAGTAAATACTTTAAAATCAACGGAAATTGAATTGAAAATAAAAATATCTAAGCAATAAAAGACAAAATTAATGAAAAACTGGTACTAATTCGTTTAATAGGAGCGTAAAAAAATATCATACTTTTATTGATGCAATGATACTTAATTAATGCTAACAATGTATATTAATTGAAATGAATCACATTTGTTCTAAAAAAAAGTTATAGGAGAAAAGATAGTTATTTGTTTTGAGGAGCCCTAAGAAATCATTATATTGTTATTGACACCAATGATTAATTAATATTGGCAATATATATAAATAAAAATAAAAAGATATGCTATGTACTAAAAACCAAGGTTAATGAAGAAACGATTCGCTATGGGGAAACGGGTTGAGGTTCTATCCATTTTGCTGGCATTCCGGGCTACTATAGAGGCAATCTCGATGCTACTCCTGCTGAGATGGCTTATGGCTGAACTATCCGACTAACCGATTTTACAGCTGGTCCATCTCATATGGGTCCAATTTCTTTTGTCAGCAGCTTAAAAACTTTTATTAACTAACTAGGACCGGTGCCTGACACACGACAGTCAGTAGATTGACCATTTTATATTTCCAAAGTCTTGGAAGCATGCACTCACTTATTTGTACATTATGATGCTGTTTGTCAGCCTCTACAGCATAAATACGATGGCCCGTTCCGAGTACTCATCAGAGAGCCTAAAAATTTCAAACTTAAAAAAAAATAAAAGAATAAAGTATTTCGATGGACCGTTTAAAGCCAGTTTTTATATTAACACCAACCATTAAGGAAGAGTTATCACATAATTCCGAAGAGACTTCTGCGCAATCACAGAACACACCTTTTTCAAAGGTGTCACCATAACATTCTTCGCCAACCACCACATGAAGTTGGCAACGAGTCCATATCGGTATCGTTGACTCTAGGAAGACGTTGACTGTGGTACTTGTAGTGAAAAGTAGAGTTTCTTCCGGACCTCTTGGAAAAAACTTTGTAAACCTATTTCTAAACTTTTTGTAAGTTTATTTGTAAATTGTCAATGTTTATAGACCATTCAATGATTGGTTTTCTTCCTGAAATGAGATATAAACTGCATATATGCATGCAAATGTCAACATCGTCGAGGTTTGTTATTTGATTTCCAGTCAACTCGTTGAAAACAAATAGAATTTATTTTTCTGCAGCTTGGAATTTTCTTGACAATCCAAAAGCTACAAACACAATTTCTGTTAAATAAGGTTTTCTTTAAAAAATATCTGCTAAAGACAACAATTCACTTTTATTCTTTAAAAGACAGTGTACCAAAAATTTCTGCAGAAAGCAAAACCATTTTGTAGATAGTTTGTTTTGTTCTTAGTACATCCAGTTTTTAATTAATTTTATGTATCCAATGTTCACTTAATGAACAGGAAACTTTCGCTCCATTGTTGCCCATCCAAGATTCTTGAGAAGCAAAACTAATTCTCAAATTACACTCTAAATTCTTCATTAAAATCTAATTAGACAGCTACAATAGTCAAAATATAACCAACAACCTTTAAAATTGAAGATTGCATGCCTCGAATTCTTCTAAACGTGTAAGATTTTTTTCTCAATTTAAAATGTTCTACTTTCTAGTTTGCTTTGTTATTAGATAGTTTGCTTTGTTCTTAGTACATCCAGTTTTTAATCAATTTTATGCATCTAATGTTCACCTAATGAACAGGAGACTTTCGTTTCATTGTTGTCCATCCAAGATTCTCAAGAAACAAAACTATAATTCTCAAATTACATTCTAAATTCTTCATTAAAATCTAATTAGACACCTACAATAGTCTAAAAGAAACCAACAACCTTTAAAATTGAAGATTGTATGCCTCGAATTTCTCTAAACTTACAATATTTTTTCTCAATTTAAATTGTTCTACCTTCTAATATAAGCTGGAGTAAAAAATCAAATGATTTTCAAAAATAAGCCCAATATACGGACAGTCTCATTCTATTTACATATTTATAAACTGAAAAACAAACTTTAAGCAATTCGGTCTAAATTCCTCATTAAATTCTAATTAGACACCTAGGATAGTCTAAATATAACCAAAAACCTCTTAAATTGAAGATTGCATGTCTCGAATTTCTCTAAACGTGTAATATTTTTTTCTCAATTTAAATTGTTCTACCTTCTAAATATAAACTGGAGTAGAAAGTCAAATGATTTTCGAAAATAAGCTCAATATACATACGGACAATTTCATTCTATTTACATATTTATATACTGAAAAACAAACTTTAAGAAATTCTGTCTAAACAAGCAGAATTTTGGTAGACTTTCTGACTAAAATGAAAAGCATCCATACAATTTTCTATTCCTAAATTGTTGCTTCAAAAAAAAAAAATAAACACTATATCCGTTGAATAAGGTTTTCTAAAAAAACATCTTCTAAAGACAACAATTTACTTTTATTCCCTACATGACACTGTAACAAAAGTTTCTGCAGAAAGTAAGACCACTTTGAAGATAGTCTCGCTTTTTTCTTAGTATATCCAGCTCTTTCCAAAAGTGAAAGAACGTACTTTTATCCAAATTTAAAATGTTCATGTCTATTTGAGAGAAAAATGGTGCTCAGCGGGAAAAATTGTTTTCAAGTGTATTATTATATTTATGTAACCCAACGTAGTATATACTCATAAAATATAGTTTATATTCAGGAAAAAAGGCGGATTAATATTAGAGGTTTTCCAACTATATTTTTATGTATTTAATAGAGTTTTGATGTTTGGGGAATAAATGCGTCAAAAATATTGCGATAGGTAAGGAAATATCTGAATATATGATAAGAGGAGATATCTAGAAGATAAGAATCTTTGTATGATAAGGAACTAAATAACACATCTCTATTCTACAATTTTTTTTCTTATTCCGGGCTGTAAGCTTACGAATATCTGTTTAATGCTGATTATTAGGGAATTTACAATACCAGATATTTAATTGATATTTATAACAAAAAATATATAAAGTGATATCTGTGTAAAAGGTACTTTCAAAAATAGACTATAAATGCTTTAAAGTACTTGATATGTTAATAGGATAACATTTTCAATTTATTACAGACAAATGTATTTTATTTTATGATTCCCTCTCTCGATTTTAATGATTAATCATTGCTTTATACTTAAATGAAAACAATAGAAATATTATGCAGGAAGCAAGAACAGAAGATAAATCTATGTTCAGAAATTTAAGGTGTGGTGTAGCGATTCCAGTTGGTTAAAACAATTGTGATATGTCCATGAAATAAAGTTAGTCAGTCTGAAATAAAATCCTAGTCTTTAATTGTCTGAAGCCAATATCTTTAAAAAAAAATGCATAGTGTTTTCCGGGGCGTCTTTTTTAATTTAAGCTCACAGTCTTATGCAGGTCAGGGGTTACCAAATAATATATATCCTTATCAATATATTTTTGTCATTTCGGACTTATAGCATATTATACTTATCAGTAAATTTATGTCATTTCAAATCAGACTAGTTCAAATTTTTTGGCCCATTAAAGGTGGAATCAATGAGTATTCTACGAATTTTCGATTTATTTTTAATATTGCCCTATCCGTTAAATTCAAATGAAGAAAAATTAAAACGTAATAATATCATTCGCTTTGGAAATTAATTGAAATAATATTCTAGTTTATATAACTAATTTTTAAGTGAATTAAAAAGTGTATTCCATTAAAAATAAACCATTCCCTCAATAGACCGTTGTAGGCTTAGGATGTCTTAGATGGTTAAGGTGTCATAATTTCGTTACCAACGACATTATAGTAGCAGTGTAGGCAGCACAGTTTAACGGAGGTCTTTATAACCCAAAGAAGCAGGTACCTATCAATTTGTTGGTAATTCCAAAATGTTCACAAAATGTATGTGTTTCAATAGAGTTAAAATAAAGCTAAAACACACTCAGAAGATTTGGTAATTCCTAATATTAACACTGTTTTATCAGATTAAAAACTTCATTTGCTTTTAAAATATATAAATAGTAAATAAAAGTCGACGTGTTTCAAGCGCTCTGAAACAGACGCTCATTTTTAAGACCTTCCAATTGTGAGGGAGAAAAAGCAAAAGTAATTTAAAATATAAAACGAAAAATTGCCAACTAAAAATGGAAAAATAAAGGTGAGAAACAAAACTTAAAATAAAAATAAAACACAGCCAAGATAAGTTTTCAAATTTTGGTTCTCACCTTTATTTTTCCATTTTTCATTTACTACTTTTCGTTTTATATTTTAATCACTCTTGTCTCTTCTCATTCATGACTGGCAAGTCTTGAAAATGGGTGCCTGTGTTTGAGCACTTGAAACATGTCGACACGTTACTTCTTATTTATAAATTTTTGAAGCGAATGAAAGCGTTTATAAAGCAATATCTTACCGCTTCAATCTCTTGGGATTATTTACTTAATATTAGTACTTGTTCTTTGTAAAATTTTGTGGTAGAAACTTGTAGCAATACGGAGTTGAGACATTCCCATTAGTGCTCACTCCTAGTAAATTTTAAGGCAATATGGTTCAGTTTGGAAACTTATTAGTTTCAACAATAGAATGCATTAGATTTTAACCAGAAAATTACATTTTCAAAGCATTTAAAATATGAAATAATTTAAACTTCAAAAATTTTGAAAAATGAAAAATAGCTTTAAATTATACTAAATTTCTAGGAAATGTTAACATGAATGATCTAAAAAAGGATTGATTATTTAAGGGGTAGTATTTAAAGAAATTTTGGTTCAATCATTGTTTAACCAATGATTCTTTTCTGTGATTCTTTAAAAGCAAATTTGGATCATTATCTAAGAAATCCGCTGAATCTATTCGAGATAATTGACGATTATTGATTTTCGGCAATCATTAAGAGATGATCATTAAAGTTTGCGATGGTAATGACAATTTGATTTCAGAAGAGAAAAAAAAAGACAAAGGAAGATAAGTTTAAAAAAAGGTCAAAGTTAAAGGGCATTTATATTTGAAAAATATTTGCATTATTTATCCAATATTACATATCATATAAACATTATATCATCTGAAATTTCATTAAAAAAACACCATATAAATTTTTATACCATATACCATTAAAAAATTCGTTTTCAAACAAGATAAGATAACATGAATTAAAAGAATGATAGATCTAGCAGTTTGCTTAATCAAGATTCTCAAAATGCACAACGATATTGATTTATGAAGGAAAACTTTCGATATTGGAAAATAATTTTAACTTGAAAATCAATACCAGCATTTGGCAGAATCGTTATCTTTACTTTAATCATGTGAGCGATATTTTGATACGATGCAAAATTATCAGTTAACATTTTAGCCATTACATTTTTTTTTTCACTGCGATTAATCGAACTTGAAATTTAGAACTTTTAGAGTATGTATTATTGCATTAAAAATAGTTTATGGACGTATTTGTTGAACATTTATTAACGTTTTCATCAAAACGCTTCCTCCACTAAACATATGAAGTAAAATCTGTAGTTTTTATTTCAAGCGCCTCTGTCAGTAGACATATGAAATAAATTATATAGTTTTTTTCTCTCTTATCTATGCAAGTATTATAGATTTTGAATCTTTTTCTATGCACTTGCTGCATGTTTGTATTCAGATATTTATTCAGGAGTCACGCCTGTTCACCACAACAGTCAAAAATCTTATCAGTAGGATTCTTTGCTGTTATGACTCTGAGAGTAGAGATATGACTCGAACGGTTAAGAAACTTTGATGGCGTAGAGTTTGAATACGACCACAAAAGGCTAATCGTGCAATTATTTTGACGCAATGATCAAAAACAAACAATAATCAAACTACATCATTAAACTCTATAGGAGATTGCTATTTTTTAAGCTATAGCTGTGCTATGACTATTGAATTCTAACATCCCTGGTTGTCTTATTGTATATTAAATATTTGAAGAAAAAAAAACTTGCTGGGAAAAAAAATTATTATACTCTTTTTACATACATGAAAAACAAGCTTGCAATACCATTCGAATATGAGGTTGCGAACGCGAATTACATCCACTTCTACGAAAGTACGAGCTAAGAAAATGCTGATAACAATAAATAAATAATCGTGATATTATTTTATTTTATTTTCTGACCGTCGTTGAACAGCTGACCCAAATTTAAGTTGCCAATGTTCAACAGCTGACACAAATGCCAATGTTCAACTCCATGGCCATATAATATTGAAACCAATCTCGAACGCAAGGGAACTCCTCGATCAGAACCTCCAGAGGAATTGATTTGTCATGAGAACTTGTACGACTTAGTGATCCCTACAGATTAACGTGCATCAGTCACAATTTAATACATGGGGATTCTCCGGCCAGTTGATTTCAAACTCCCGTTCTCACGAACACGAGTCCAACCGAGACTATCCCGGCCCTCGGAACATTATTAGTTACACGCTTCGTAAAACAGCTGAAATGTATTTGATTTATCACACTGCTAGTAGCAAAAAGTTTAATAAGACAGAGTAAGGCCGCCATAAACCATATTCTGATACACAGATGTCTTGTAACTCAATATTTGCCACTCTGCATTGATGATTTTGAGAAAATTATAATTGGACGTGCACATGCTGTATTGTGGTCGCTGATCAACTACTCGGATAGTTGCTACAAAAGAAAGTCTGTTCCAAGAATCGTAGCATAATTCTACTACAAGTACATAACTTGTTTCTTTAAACACGTTTTTACACTATAAAATATTTTGTCTTGCAGTGTAATCATCGTACTTGATTCGAGAAGTTCATGCTCTGGAGAACCTGAAAATTTCAACATACGCTCAAAGTATTTTTCGCAATCTCTTTGAACTGAACTGATGTTCAAGAAATGAAATGTGATCATCGTAAGACTTCGTTACCATCGAAACCATCGTGATACTTTGTTCTTTACCTTACTTCTTACTTTTCTTTTCTCTTTCCGCAAACTGCTTGACGTTTTTCGTCAGTTATTACTTGCTCGATTATTCTTGTACGTTTTTAATTTTTTTGTTAAGTTTTCATTAAAGTTAAATATAAATTTAAGATTTCCTCTTTTTGTTATCTTTGGCGACAGACTTAACTAAACATGCAGGATTATAATAAACGCAACCGATTTCTCGCAAAAGATAAGTGATGACCCGGACGTGATTTGATCCGATTTCTCGGCCAAGTCCTTTTATTTTAAAAAAGGCAACCAGACAACGAGCAAGAATGTTAAAAAAGAAGGGTGGTATTTACAAGAGAATCAAAATTTATCAGTAAACGTTCTTTTCATAACGTGCATCACTGCGTATATTAAAATCAAAATGCAATACGTTCTGTCATTGTAAGAGACAGCTTACTCGAGCCTTCAATTCTGGCTGCAATGTTACATGTTTGCAAGAGGTACTAACTGTACTGTCTGTGTCTATCCACCACCACATTTTATTTCCGCATTAAAAACTCATGCATTTCAGCAAATAAATCAGAACGCATCTGCTGAATGACAGACATCTGCTTAAGTGCATCAATCGCATGACCATCACATTCCCCAGATGTGTCTTCAATAATTTTTTTCTGTTTTAAGGATTTAAAAAAAACATATCGTGTAAACACATTCTTTTTATCCCCGAAAGTAGCATGAGGAGTTCGAAACAATACTCATGCCCTTAAGAATGTGATTATTTCATTCAGCGCTGATGTCAGTCCTATATCTAGGCGTCTGGTATTGTAAGTGTAATGTATATAAAAGTACCATTATAGAAGTATTTGTGTAAGTGTAATATCTGTGAAAGTACAACAAAATCAATTGCCCTTGGTTTATTGTTCTTAGACGTTTTTGTTGAGTCATGTCTGTAGGGAAATGCATATGCCCTGTCGTTGAAAAGAAAATAAGCAGGTAAGTTTTCAGTAATTTTATTCATCATAATTGATTAAAAAGTCATTCATTTATGGCGCCATCACCAAGAAGCAATTTCCCAATATTAATTCATCATAACTTAAATTTAACTGCTTGAGAATGAGTATCTATAATTTTTTTAACTGTAGCAGCTTTTTACAGGGAAGCAGATCCATCGAATCAATTTTGTATGTTTTGTTACGTCTCTAATGTGCGGTTTGAGAGGTTATTTTACAACCAGAAACCCACAGTACTAACAAAAACATTTTCAAAAATCCATGTGTAGGTGTAGTTTCAAACACCACTTAGAAGCTTGGAAAAAGATTCATTTTTGGCGAGTTATAGAGAAATATATGTTGCTTAAAAATGAGAATCAAAATAAAGCCTTTCCTAATTTTAAATTTAAATAATCTGGCTTGTAAATTAATTACCAAAGGAAAACCCCAATACGAATTTAAATTAACCCTATAACGTAACATTTCTGCTGTTAAAAAAATAAATCAGCTTAAAGGAAGAAGTATCTACTAAAAATATATTTTGATATTCTTTTTTGCCAAGACATTGAATTACAATTTGTTATACACTTGAATTAAAATAAAAGGTTAGCCGTTACATATAATGTTGTTGTTGTTGACGTATGTCTGTTTAGGCAGAGGGGGATCGATTGTTCTTATTTTCCAGTGGCGCCATCTATGGCCAAGAATTCGACTTCTACCACACCATACGTTCATTCATTCATCCGCAGCTCGTAATTTTGACCTGAATCAGAGAACGATCGATCTCCAATCCAATATCCCTAGAGGTATTGATTTGTTATGGGAACATGGAGGACTTTTGCGACTCGTCAGATTTAACGTGCATCAGTCACTTTACTACACGGGAAGTCTTCGGCCTGCGGGGATCGAATCCGCGAACTCTCGGACATGGGCCTAGCGCCCTACCGACCTACGTATAATGTTGAAAGAAAAGAATAGAAGTATTTATATTTGCTTTCATTAAAACGGGATAAAAATTAATTAATTGCTTTAATAATTACTTTATTAGGAATGATTAAAAAAATATAAAAGTTTATGAAATAAAAACATTTTAAAAGCTAGGAAATAGCATCACAATTACGTATCTGTAGTGGCATCACAATTACGTATAGTTTATAAGCCTATTTTTGGCTCAGGACAATAATTGTGACTTCATATTCCTAGACTATATTGTCTATTCTTTCATAGGCTGATAAATTTATCCAGGAAAAGTGGTTCACTACTTCAATTTCGCAGTTTTTTAAATTTGAATTAACCTAGAAGACAAGAGCTTCCAGATCAAGAACTATATATCTCTCAAACTGACTTATAACAAACGCATCACATTATAATCAAACTTATTCTTAGATGCAACAAACATTAATATATTGACGCTGATCGGTAAAGCTTGATTTTTGAAAATTTCGTTACTGTGCAACAGCTCTTGTTGTCTTTCAATTTCTGTTTTCAATCAAGAGGTAATAGAAAGATATATAACAGCTATTCTTCCCACCCGTGCAAGAGCAAAGGAAGTGTCATAAAATGTTGTCGTGGAGGTACTTTCATTGCAGTAATAAAATTTTTATTACCAGATTCTACGCCCAAAGGCCCGCGCGGCCTTGCATCAACTGCTACCCATTTTGCTACCTGAACACTGATTTGCTAAAAGCGGGGGTTGAACAGAAGTGTTTTATTACTGGAATGTATGAAGAAATGTTCGATCTACCCTCTGGAATGATATATATCCTTGCTATGTTAGCTGATAAGGCGGGAAACTATTCATCCAAACAAATAAAATATTTTATTGCTTATTGATATCTATGATCCAAAGAATTTATGTGATAAAATGGAATTATTTTCCAATATTTTGCTAAGGATTATCAAAATATTTTATCTATTTGGCAATTATAACGGTAATTGATGAGCTTAGAAGAGAAATATTTGAGTTACAAAGTTCACAAAGATTAGTGAATTTGTAGGGGCTAGAATAAAAAAATAAAAAAACTCAATATCTTACTTATAGTTTTCTAGTTTATGAAATTCTCTTTAGAACTAGCTGAATACACATTACCCGCTTTTAGTGATAAAAGAGTAAACAAAAAATCAGTGCTGAATAACATTACGAAATCATTAAAAAAACTCCAAAGCATATACCGATGCAATTAATTCGTTACTGTAGCTCGAAGTCATGATATTAAAATTTACTAAAATCAAGCAACTTTTGCCAGTACTTCTTTCTTCAAGGGTAAAAACAGAAAAAAATAAACTATTTTCCTGGTACCCGTAACAAAAATTCACATTATTTGTGTAGTTTGACTTGACTGCAAATTTTCTCATAAAATACTTATTAATTGTTAAATAAAACTGCATCAATTAACATAATACAAAAAATGAGTAATACCAAAAATAACTAATAATCATTTGTCTGAGTCAATAATAGTATAAAAGTTGCTTTGTTTCATTTTAAGGAATTAATATCATTTCTTCAAAAATTTGACTCTTCTATCAATAGCTCATTTTTTAAAATTTGAATTAGTTCTTATTACCAAAATTAACAAATGATCATCGATATCAATAATATTATGGAGATATTTTAATATTCTCCTAAAAAAAATTAGAATAATTTCCCCATTAATTTTGCTATTTCGTACGTAGCATATTTTTTGTTTCAATTAGTTTCTATTACAAAAATTATGCATCTTTAGTGTCGATAATAGCATGAAAATTTTTGACGTTTAATTTAAATCGATTGAAATAATTTTCTCAATAATTTCGATTTCTAGTAAACAGATCATTTTTTATTTCAATTAGAACTTATTAAAAAAATTAATAAAACAGCATTAGCTTTAATAATAGCTTGGCGTTTTTTAACTGTTTTCCTAATAATGATAAATACTTTTTCTCAGTTAATTTTTCCTTTAATTGTTGCGTAATTTAGTACATTACTTCTTCTCAATTAATTTTTTTTAATTGTTGTGTAATTTAGTACATATTGCTGTAATTATGATCATTGCTGTAAATAACAGTTTGATGATTTTTTGAGCTTCTCTTAAATGAATTAGTACAATTATTACATTAATTTCGTTGTCATTACCATAGCTTTTTTCATTTCAATTAGTACTTATTGACAACATCAATTAAATATTGGCGTCAATAATAATATGGTGATTTTTTTATTCTTCTCCTAAACTAATTAATACCATCTCTCCATTAATTTTACCCTTGCACGTTTTAACTTAAAACGTACTAACTTAACGTCAAAAGTACACGCTGGTACTAATTAAACATTTTACTCATTAGCACAGCTTTTGAGTAAGCAGTCGTTAAAAAATCTCTGAAACTGATGTTTTGGCGTCGACGCCAGCAGTTAATTTTAATATAAAATAGAGAAAATTAATATCAGATTTAGTTACCTTAGTGGCATTTTGCACTACAACTCAAAATGATACGATAGTTTCGATTTTCTGGAAAAAAAATTTTATACTGGAATATTTTAAAATTTTAATTGATGTAAAACAATATAAAAATATATATAAAAAATTATATTAAAAAATTTTAGACCTTTAATTTTTGGGATTAAACTGGATGTAAAAAACAGGAATGTAATTATTGGATTTGAATTATAATATTTTGAAAAAGAAAACTAAATCGACTTATTCCTCTGATAATTGAGATTAGGTATTATGAAGAGAGCTTTTCAGTTTTCAATAAAGGTTGAAGTTTGCTGATTTTTCACATATCTATTTTTACATGTTTTAGTAAAAGTAGTACTTCTGATGTACTTATTTTTAGATCATTAAATTTATGTTAAAGCACAACTAAATGAGCGTAGCATGAAATAGAAACTAGATAGAATTAGTTAATGGCATTTGTTAAAACACGGGGATGATAAAGGATAAAGTGCGCTTCGGATGCATCAAAGAATACATTTGATTGGATTGCACGCATAGAGAGACTTTGAAGATATCGAACAATGTTCTGCTTTGATACTTATCTAATGTTTTAACATTTTCCTCTTTTGATTCTAGCCTGTTTGATCTTTAATAATCGTAAGCAGGGAATAAATAAATTAAATGTTTGAAGGCGTAAAAGCAAATTAGTGCCGGGTGCTTTGTTGGGGAAAAGTTAAATATGTGAGAGGGATTTTCCTACTCTTTTTGACAAATATTTGACAAGGTATATTTATTTTTCCTTTATTGTTTGAGAGATTGCATTAAAATTAGTATTCGTGAATTAAAATAGATTAAAATAAAAATAAAACTAGTACATGCAAGCAGGGAATAAATAAATGGCTGTATGCGTAAAAGCAAATTAGTACCTACCAGATGCTTTACTGGGGAAAAGTTAAACTTCTTAAAAGGGATTTTCTTATCTTTTTTTTGACAAAAATTCAACATAGCATGCCTTTTTTATTGTTTGAACAAACAATTAACAATATGATCAATGATCGTAATAAATAAATGTTTAAAGGCGAAAATTAGTACCTGGTAGTTTTCTGAGGACATGTTAAATACGCGAGACGGATTTTCCCACATATTTTGACTGCTATTTCACACGGCACATTTTTTATTGTTTCAGAGGTATGATTAAAATTAGTATACATACATTAAAGAAAGATTACAATAAAAATGCTTGTAATGCTTGTATTAATGGTTGGAAGCAATGATTAAGTAAGCATCAGTAGTTGTGAAAGCTAATTAGTACTAGATGTACTAATTAGCCCTGGGTACAATAGTACTAGTATACAATTATAGTATACAAGCAAGTAGCACTAGATGTACAATTATGCACTAATTAGCACTAACTAGTACTGGGGTAGAATTTATTACGTCGAATTGATTTTTCTCTCTATCTTTTGACTAAACTCTGACATGATATATAAATATTTTTTTTATTGTTTGAACGATTAAGTTAAAAATAGAATGAATGATATCGTATGAAGGGAATAAATTATATGTTTGAAGACCTAAATTTAGTATCACTGGCGCTTTTCTAGGGATAAGCTAAATACGTGAGAGAGATTTTTCTTTATATTTTGAAAATTATTAGACACAGCATATTTATTTTTCTTCAGTTGCTTGAGAGATTGCTATAAAATTAGAATCCATACATTGAAAATATATTAGTTAGATATACAGATTAAAAATAGAATTAATAATGATAGAAAGATGGAATTAAATATCTTTGGAGAAGTAAAAGCAAATTATTAGTACCAGGCTAGTTGAAGGAGAAATGTTACATACGAGAAAGAGATTTTCTTTAATGCTTTAGACGAATACCTTACACGGAATATTTTTTAATTGTTTGAGAGATTTCATAAAAAAACAATCTATAAATTTATTACAATAAAATCAGAATCCCATATATTAAAGAAAAATTACATCAAAAATTAAATCCTTAATCATCAGTAGGGAATAAATAAATTAGTGGTTTGAAGTTATAAAAACAAATAATTACCGGGAGCTTGAATAGGGAAATTGTAAATACGTGAGAGAGATTTTCCTATTTTTTCTGACAAATCCATAAAGCTACTTACTTTAACATTAGCATTCACACTTACAAATTTAATCTTTAGCATAAATAAGGATTAAATATACTAAATATTTGAAGGTACAAAAGCAAATTTACACAATGCAACTTGCTGAGGAAAAAATAAATCTGAGGCGGGATTTTTTACATAATTATGGACAAAAATACAAATGAGAAAGCACGCATGTATCACCTTCCAGCTAAAGAATATACATAGGGGAAAATACTAGCTGTGTATACTGTGTATGAAGGAAAAAGCAGCATTTAAGGGTGCAGAAGCAGATTTTTTTTTGAAACTGGTCAATATTTCTGCTCGCCAAATTTTTAAGTTATAAATGATTTTAAATTAATTTCAGCAAACTATTCAATTACCAGAATAACTAATAAGTGCCAATGGTAATTTTCTTTTGCAGTAGGTGCTAATATCATTGCTATTTCAACAGTTGATATTCGCTCAGAACTAGAAGCATGCATCTGTTTATAAATTATTTTGTATTAAAGCTATCAAAAATGGAATTAAGCTACCGACGGTGACTAAGAATTTATCGAGAAATTTGAGCACTGTATGTAAGGGGAGATCTGACTTTTTAAATGAATTTGATTCACTAAGTACAAATGTGTACTTGCAAAAAAAAAATCAATAAACTCGTAGAAATCCCAGATTTTGTTTTTTAAAAAATGCATGCCGTAACCGCACCAATGTAATTTGCTCAAACCACAAGCAGATAAAATAAGAGTTGAGTATTAGTGTTGAAATTAAAGTTAGTGGCAAGTTTATTTTATTAGTGTTCTTATATATTCGAATTTTAATTGTTTGTAAAGTCATTTTTAAACCATTGCTTTAATCTCTTAAGTTTCATTCATTTATTAACCACTCTAGGTGATTTAGTTTCAAAAATTATCAAACCATTGAAAATTATCTTGTCAACTATAAAACTTTAATAGTAACTAAGGCAAATGCGCAGCACATCTTTATTTAAACACTCTATGTCATAAACCCCTACTCCAATCCTGAAACCTTAATTAGTTTTAAACAATATACTAACCAAATATTTCCCCCATCTATTTGTTGCCCGTGGCTTTTACCGAGCGGAAGTACCTTTATTACAATTTCAACTATTTTCTAGCTTTGTGCCCACAATATTGTCTTTTTGTATTGTTCTTTTGCGTATTGTTCTTTTTGCATCGAATTTTAGTAATAATTTAAAATTTATCAGGCACACATTAAATCACATAAAACTCCGTAACTATGAGTTCGGGACATTTCAGCATAGTATATACAGCAGAAGTATTAAAATTATTCCCATCTCTTTCGTGAGAAAAGAGGAAAAACTCATCACAGTCTTCCATTACTTGTTTTACTCACTCACCATTCAAACCATAACCGTTTATGTTTAAAATTTCTACAGTCATTTTAGAAAGGGGCAAGTTCATTTAATTCCCATAGCAACATAAAACGCGGATATTTTTCCATGGGTTATCTATTTTATATTGGGTTAGGAGATAAATCACTTGACCACTTGTGCAATTTTTTAGGACGCGCGTTTCCCAAGTTGTTTAGGGACGCGGATACCAGTTTAATAATGAAGAATGTTCAGCTGATAAATTTTGTATGAGTTAACCCATTTACATCTAGCATCCTTTTAATAGGACAGTTTCTTTCACAAAAAAAGAAGAAAAATACATGAGGATATGTGTTTTATCATTATGAATTATTTTGATGATAGTTTTGTCGGTCATAATACATTAATAATAGAAAATTTAATATTGTACCTGAAGTCCAATTGCACTGTTTTTTAAATATTAAGTGGTAGATGATGGAAACAAATAGTATAAGCAGGGTATAAACTTCCACATAGATGTTTTATGTATATAAAAAACTTTTTATGACCGGTCATTCAATGGGTTAAAATTAAACATTGATAAGAAAATAGCGTAACAACAAACAAAAAACGAAAAAAAAAACATTTTTTAATATCTTAAAAATGTCGATCTATAAATTTAAAAATAAATTTATAGTTCGACATTTTTAAGATACTAAAAAATGTTTTTTTTTTGTTTTTTGGGGTGAAAACTGTAAAAAACAGCATGGTTCCTTTTATTCAATGTCCCTAAGCCAATGCATCTAACTTCCTGATTGGCAATCAAATCAATATTGTATTGTTCCATCTGTTCTATCAGCAATTGCAAAACTTTGGATCTATAGAGAGGCAGAATTTTCCAGCTTCAAATTCTCATATCCTAATTTCGTTTTCCAAATCGTTTCCATGAAATCATGCGGGATTTTTCTTCTAAGGATTTCGTAACAAGAAATTTTTACATAATACAGGTGTCAACCCTATGCCTAACCCCCTTTCTGGAGAGCCAGTCTCCTGATATAATCCCTAGGGGCAAGGTGCCTGGTTATACCCCCAGACACTGGGTACCCAATTTACTCGCCTCTTACGACATGCATGCTGCATTGGGACTATTCTTTCACACCAGGTCACCACACGGGTAATCATTACGTTACATTATGTACTAAGAAAATGTCCCTTGACCACCAGCTTTAATGTATATTTCTAAACATTTGTCCTAAATGGAGTGAAAAACGATGCTCATTTAGGATTTCAAATTGATATGTTCATAAAAAAAATCAGTGCAAAGGCTGACGAATCTCTACTGAAGAGCATGGGATTAAAACATAAGAACCTGTATGGAACTAAAAATTGCATCTGCAATCAAACATGATTTTATTCATGCCTTCATTTTCGTTAATAGCATTTCTGTCTTCGTTTTTTCTCCAAAATCAATTTGAGACCATTAATGAACAAACTGTTTGATCTTCATATTTGAAGAAGATTCTAAAATTTTTATATTAAGGATTGTAATTAAAAATACCTTGCATTTATTAAATAGCACCTTTAATTATTTTTAATTGAAACTGACATTTTATATAGCTAAAGAATTATTACTTAGATCAAAAGTGTACTAAAACGAATATAATAACAACGGTATGTGAGAAAAGTCACAATCTGTCCTTTTCAGATAATCGGGTTTTTTCTAAATAATGCAAGTTCAGTTTAAAACAGACCAGACAATGCATCATTTATTGGACCTTTTAAATGTGACACTCACGACAGTTTTAAAAATTGAATGTCTTGGTTACCTATGCAATCAAACATGTTTTTATTCGTGCAATAATTTTCAATGGTGACATTTCTGTTCTCTTCTTCACTCTAAAATTTACATGAGACCCTTGTGAACAAACTGGTTAATCTTCATATAGAGNTAAATAAATGCATAAAACTCGAAAATGAATTAAAATAACTAGCTAATTAATATTTTTATTCATTTTGCAAAATAATTGCATTTTCAGCTTTTAGAAATCTTACCGAGTTTTAGAAAAAAGTAACGATATACTTCAACATTTCCGTTACAAATACTTGTACTTTTTCCCTAAAGGAATATAATAACAATAATAAGTGATAAAAGTCACAATCTTTCCTTTTCAGATAATAGGTTTTCTTCTGCATTATAAAAGTTCAATCTAAAAAAGGACTAGACAATGCATCATTTATTGGACCTTTTAAGGGTGACAGTCACGAGCCGCTTTAAAGTTTCAAATCGCAAATTGAAATTCCTTCCGCCTCTTCAAGGAGCAAAATACCGAAAAATAATAATAAAAAAAACTGCATCCCTTTTAAAAAGAAGATGTACTTCCTTTTCACAAAAATAAAAATAATAAAAATTCTTGAAATAAAAAAAAAGAAATCGTAAATGGAATCATGAACATTGGAAGGCCACATTTTGATCTTAATGCCACAAGATTTGGAAACTTGCGATAATAAATCATCTCCTCATACAGAGAAAATGAAGAAAATGAAATAAAATCGAATACAGAGCCAAACAATAAAAAAGAATGAAAGGAAGGGCTATAAAAAATGTATGACCCAATGCATTTTTCAAGCATTGCACTTTCAGAAAGAAAGCCCTTAGATTCACTGAATCTAGAAGAGAAATAAAAGATAAAGGATGAAAAAGAAAGAAATTGAGTCCTTATGTATGTAGCTGCCAAGAAAAGCTTGATTTGGTATGAATATTAATGTTAATGGTATCTAAAAGCATCCTTGTCTTTTCCGTACACGTTTTCTTGGCTGATAAGCACCATCTATTGACGACGATATTTTCATCAACTTAATACCATTACTGGGAAATAGTTCAGTTTTAGATGAATATTTAAAAATTAAAACACTTGTGAAATTTTATTCTTTTTTTGAAAAGTTCTTTGAGGGAAAAGACAGAGTCTGATAAAATGTTTGAAAACGTTATCTTAATAAAATTTATCCTCCTCTATTATACATAAAACATTTTTGTGTACATAGTCACAAAACGTCGACAACAAAAGCTAAAATGAACCGAGCAATAAGGATAAGAATTAAACGTGAAAAGCAAACAATCATAGGAGCAAACTGTATCAACTGGCAACATAATAGTTTACAACTATATTTTAGTTTAAATAATGCTTTGTAATTAATTCCGGAGAGATAGGAAGGAAAAAGGGAACAATTATATGAATAAAGAATTTGTAACAAATGCAGGTATTATAATAGTTTAAAGCAATATAATAGTTTTAATCATGATTTATAGTTAACTCAGGAGAGATGGGATTTATCAACTGATCGACTAGAAATTCGTTGCTCATTGATTTAAATTTGAATATTTGTTCCGATTTTGTTATACAGCAGCCATTCATTTTTTTGTATTTTTCTTTAGATTTCATACCTTTTGCGAGTTTATATTTGAATAAATTCAGTAGAAGAAAGCTGGTTGAAGAAATTTATGCTGTTTCTCCAAACTCAAAAATTTATAATTGCGTATATTGGAACATTCTAGCAATTCTCTTCTTCAAATGTTATTTTCTCAAAGGATTAAAGTATTTATACATCAAATTGTAGGGTACATAAATTGACTGTGTGTGTACAATGTATATTTTTGAACATTGTTCTAAAAATGTTCAGTATTCGTACACAGATCTGAATTAGAATTTAAATGAGAGTTTTTCGCTTTTAATTTAGATTTATTCGTGTACTTATTTAAATTAGATTTATTCATTAATAATCATATATGGCAACGTTACTTTTAAAAAGTAACGAGTAAAAGTACAAGTATTCTTAAAAAAAGTAACTAGTAAAAAGTAAGAAGCTCTTATTTTAAAAAATAACGAGTAAAAAGTATAAGTAAAAGTACAAGTACTAAGCAAAAAAAGCAACAATTTAAAAGTACATTTCTAGGAAATCGAAAATTCAAAGTAACCTTAAATTTTATTGAATAATATTCTTATGTTCTTTAATGTTTTTTGCAAAATTGCTGTTATTTATTTAATTATTTTTAATTTTTAAGTTATGGACATTAATTTATTTTTAAATTCGGAGGAATATTATAATATAATTTTATAATCTAATCGCACAATATAATTTTAAAATCAAATATAATTTTAACATCAAACTTTTTATGGATTTGCACGAAAAAGAAATTTTATCTATTGATTTTAATTTTTAGTTTATTATTTTTATTTATTTAAATTACCATTGATTTAAAATTGTTTTACTCTTTAGAAACGCGTTTTAAAAGCACAAACGTAAACAAAGCAAACACGGGGTTTCAGATAGCTTTGTGATCTTTGAGCTAGTAAAAAATAATTGAATGTGCAGTATAAGTTGAAACAGAACAGTCTACAGTTTTATTTGTAACAATGGCTAATGCTGAAGTCATGCGAGAAAATCATTTTCCGAACATTTCTGCCTAACGGAATAATTAAAATTTGTAAACGAATTTTAGTATCAGCGGCTAAATTAATACCTTCGAGTTTTCAAGAGTTAAAATAGTAATTATAATAGTTTTCAATAGCACAAATAGTTCTGAAGTTCTTAGAGATTTGACTGGGCGTTGTTTGACAAGGTCGGGCATAAACATAATTTTAGTAAAAAATGTACTAGGTAAAAATGTATTTAGTAAAAAATGTATTAAGACAAAAATGTATTATTAGTGAGTTCAAAAAGAAAATTGAAAAACGTAATAACAAAATCCAACATTTTTTATTTTAAATGTATTAAATAAATGCATAAAACTCGAAAATGAATGAAAATAACTTGCTAATTAATATTTTTATTCATTTTGCAAAATAATTGCATTTCGAAAGTGGTGTCACTGAGTCTGCTGCGAGAATTTCTCAGAACGTGCTTAGCCACGCTGAATAAGCGCTCCACGGGAGCACTAGAAGGTACTGCAGTATTATATTTCACATATCATTCTTTTACGATTGGATATCGATTCAAAATTGATATGCTTTCCGTTTCGACATTTGAGCTCATGTATGCCATAAATTCTTCTGTCGCTGGTGATTGGCATGATGTTTTCAGCTTTAGAAAATTTAAAATCCCTGGGTTTTTTTTCTGTTACGTTATTAGTTATAGCAGGGTGTTCAGCTTGGACAATTCTTTCCAATTTTTTTGTAGCCTCCTCCCTAGCTTTTTCTTCCAACCAATTAAATTTGATGCAAAGTACCAGACCTGCAGCAAACAATAAATCGTCCTGCGATTTCACATCGCGAAACCTTTCGCGCACGCCATCTAAAAGAGCTTTGTTTAAAGGTTTACAAACTGTTGTTTTAATAATGTTACTATGAAGCTCTTCTTCAAAAGAGCCGTCTTTTCCCTTTCAGGAATGACAATTTTAAAAGGTCAAGGTATTTAAACACGAAGTTAGCTGTGAATGCATATATATTGCACATTAATTTTATAAATTAAAAAAACATAAGCATTTTTTTTTAATATTTCATTTATTCTTTTTTTTTTAGAAAGCTTACCGAGTTTTAGAAAAAAGTAACGATTTCATTCGACATTTCCGCTACAAATACTTGTACTTTTTCCCTAAAAAAGTAACGAAAGTACAAGTAAAAGTACTAAATTTAAAAAGTAACGAAGTACAAGTAAAAGTACGTACTTTTTTCGTTACTTGTACAGGCGGTAACGAAAGTAAAAGTTCTGCCATATATGTTAATAATGCTTTTGGAATAAAGTGTAATATTAATTAAAAATTATTTCAAAATTAAATTTAAATCTTACAAAATGATTATTATGGAGTCCTAAGATTTTTAACAACGCAAAGTTTTCCTTAACACTAAAAAAAGCATACTCTAGGGGTACAAAGTTTTTCTAGGGTAAATATTAATAATTTAAACATTTTAAGATTTTCTTTATTCTATTTTTTATTTATTATCTTCATTTTATTCATTTAAATATTTCATTTTATTCATTTAAATATTTCATTAACTTTATTACAAAGGGAACTATAACTTTTATAACTTTATTACGAAGGGAGGTTTCTAAGAAAGTTCAGTGCAGGAATAATTATTTATTTTAAAATAAATGAGTTTCCGTTGAAGTTACTGAGTATACAAGTAGTAAAGTGATTTATAATAATTTTAATTTATTTTTATTGCGAAAATTAATTAAACATGTATTTATATCCTGAATTCTCAAAACCTTCAACCATATAGGATTTTCTTATGAAAATATTCTATTTAACATTTTTTTCTCTCTGCGATACAATTTGATAGTCTCAAATTCTTATATATTTCTGTAATCTATAATTTTATTTATTTAAAAAATTTGCTTTAATGTTTGAATACAGCTTTTGAAAAAATTCAGAGCAGACCAGAATGTTTATTGCAAGATAAAAAAGAAATTGCTAAATTAGAGCAACAAATAATTCGCATAATGAAATATAAAATATTAATTTAACATTACTGCAGAATTTAATTCACTATTTATTTAATTCGAATAATGATTATTTTAATAAAATCTCTGAAGCTTTCACCAACACAGGATACACTTATTATCAAAAACAAATTATATATAATTTCTCTTAAACAAATTGTTGCTCTGGGATACATTTTAACAATCTAAATTTCTTCTGATTTTCTTTAATCTACTTTTTTACTCATTTTTAATATTCATAACATTATTTAAAAGAAGATTTTGAAGACATTCAGTGTAAATCTGAATAAAAAGTGAATTGTTTGTATTTTGAACTTGTTTTATCTTTTTACGAAAAGATTGTCTGTAATGAAAGCAAAGAAATACTCATTATTATGGAAATACCTTATTTAAATATAAATGCCATATGCTTTGAAAAATTGGTAATTCTTTCGAAAAACATTTAAAGCATTGATGAAAAAATCCCCGAAGCAATTAATTAGTATTTTTGATAATGTTTTTTTTCTTTGAAATTGGATTTTTTTTCCTGCTTGATTTTTTTGATTTTATTGTCAAAGTTTTTGCAATATTGATCTTCCAAAACTTCAAAATACTTGTTTATAATGACACTGGCGTTTTTCATTTCTTTTAAGTTTTAATAAATTGCCCGAAATAAGATTTATATTTATAGTTGCTAGGTTCATTTAAAATTCACTTTAATTAACTTCCATTGATTCGTTTCACAAAGGATGCCATGGAAAATAATTCAGTTCGATTAAAAAGTCACTGAATGTTAGAATATTACTAGAAACACAATTGGATAAAAAAAAAATACAGAAATTTTAATTAATATTTTTTTAAAAATTTGAATATTGAAAATGGATTTTTTCTCTTTGCTCCAGAGGGTGAAAGGGATCCTTTGAAATTTTAAATAGTAGGAGAGAGTGCCTTAAAATTATTTTTAAAAACATTTTTCAGGTCCTCAATTTTCTGATGTAATTTTCAACAAAAGTATGACCAATTTCAGTTTTTTTCAGAGTTTTCAGACTTTTTTAACATGATATTCTTAAACGCACCGACACCTTGAACCAAATTTTAAACTCGAGCATTTTTTTTCACTGTTTTACTTCAATTTTAAAACAACACAGAAGTAGTGATGACTGTTTTTAAAATAGCATTCTTTACATAAGAACGCCAAGCTATTTCATTTTATTGCTTAGTTCTACAGTTATAAATAGAATTTTTATCAAACAAGAATTTTTATTATTTTTTTTCCTCGAAGTTTTGCAAAAATTAGCAAAGTCATCCATACTTCTGTTTGCATATGTAATCAAGAAAAAAGTTTCCTTTTTAATCTTATTTTCAAAATTATAAGTAGTGCTTTGGTTTCAGCTGTACACACTTTAAAAAACTGTACTGCCACAATTTTCTGTTTTGTGGTATTTTGAAAAAAAATCTTAATTATTAAAATGAACTTTAGTATAACATTACTTGTTAATACAATATTAATAAAGTGATTTTATTCAGCAATTCGATTTAGTTCATTATCTCTAAAAGAAAATTCCAAACATGCTTTCTTTTTTTAGAAAGATCTTTTTTTAAGGACCGATGGAAATGAAACAATATCCTCCTCAGTTTTTATGACTTTCAAGTTCTAATTTATATTTAAAATGATTTTGATTGTCCAAATGATAAGGTGGCACAAAATGCTTAATTTAAGAAAAAGCATAAATGCGACATCTGATTTTACCTTAGAATTATTAAAAATAAATACTTTTAAAATTACTAATAGTATTACACTACAATGATATTGCCTCTAACCCGCAACTGCAAAAAATCGAAACAACAATCTACGAAATATGAAGGTTTACACTTAACATTATTACATCGAGCTATACACTAATTTGAAATCAGTGATTAAGCAGTGTTCTTTAAGTTCATATGTTTTTAGTTTAGTTTTAATATTCTCTATAATAGGAAATTGGTTACAGAATGATAAGAAAATAGATTAAATTGTTAAGACAATGACCATTTTACAAATTTGTATCAAAATACATTAGACCTAAATAAAAATACTATCTGACCCAAAGCACCCTGAAAGCATCTTACACTGTAATAATAAATAAATGTAAAAAACGTATTTTTTACAGAAAAGAAATGTTTTATGATAATACAATTTTTTTTCTGCTTATTATCATTACCCACACCCTGCATAAATCACATTTTTTCATAGATTGTCTCCGTATATTTCAAGGTTTAAAAAAGTTTTTCACAAAATCATAAAACAGCTTCTCTCTGTTTTTCTCCCGAGTAATAAACGGATTAAAACTGTAAATTCAAATTCTAGTTTTTGCCATGCAGGTTTTTCTTATCTTAAGAAATTTTTTCTCTTATCAAATCATTTCATGATTATTTTCTATACCTTGGTCTTAATTTACCAAAATTATTTTATGGTTTTAAAAATCATATAAATAAAATTGCTAATCTATTTCATTGTCGAATTGATACTCTACCTGATTAATATCTGTCTTTTTAATTTTTCGGTAAGCTAAATTACCAGATATTATTTTAAAGATGGGTCAGCATGGATTTCAACATTTATACTCTTAAATATGATTTCAATAATTAAGATTTTTAAGATAAGGGTAATTTAAAATTTTTTTTCAATGCCTAACATCAGAGCTGAAGAGGCTTTTAGGGGACAGAATGCTCGCCTCCAACTAGGTGTCCCAGACTCAAATTCTGGTATTGACTAGACAGATTACAAAGTCGACAGTAATTTTATACCATTACTTTTGTTACAAATAACAGAGGTTATTTTGCCTAAATATCAAAGTTTGTTCAGATAGTTTGTCAGATAGTAAACAGAACCATCAATAATTAAACTGTAGTCACATATTATCAATTTGTCCTCACATTCGAAATTGTCAAAAAGACAAAAATTTTTTTATATACTTTGTAGAGAGAAATAAAAGTTTAAAGTTTCTTACTATCTGCATTTAATTCTAAAATTAGTTTCAACAATTTTTTATTTAGCTTACTACCGTAACTTATTGTTTCATTGTCTTAAAACCTTGAAGTGTGTAGAAGGTGAAGGCGTTAAGATAATTGATTCATTTTACAATAAATTTAAAATTTTAATATTTCAAAATTAAATCCATTGAACAAACGTGAATATTATTGAACAGTCTCAGGTTAACAGTTTTGCCGGTATTTGCTTGCTGGACAAGCATGAAATTCTGTAACCCTGCAAAATACCAGCATAAACTACCATAAATATTTCCAATTTCCAGGAAAATTACTAGCATGCCATTATGTGTAATGGCACACTTTATTGTTTGTCCAATATACTTAGACCAGCTTGCCTTGCTTGAATATCTCGCTGGGCTAACAGCAATCAAGACCACCACTTGCTTGCTTTTTTTCATTTTTTGCAATAATTCACTAGAAACAGATGCTTCTTTTTGTTGCTATTTCTAGCATTACGTTTCTACCATTAGTTGCTTTGAACTTTTGATATTCCAGCATGAGAGTTCTGCAACCAGTTGCATTTTACTATTCAAGCATAATAATTCTACCCTCAGCTGATTTAATCTTACTATTTCACCGTTATTTTTATAGCATTTTTTCAATTTTGCATGTGAAATTTAAAAATTTTAAAAATATATTAAAATCATTATGAAAACATGAAACTACGCGTTAAAAAACTCACAAAATTATAAGTATTTGAAAAAAAGTATCAACGTCTTTAGATTGAAAAATTAAAATTTAAAACAACACATGAAAACACATTAATTTTAATGTCTTAAAGGTATGTAATAGATAAAAGATGAAGATTCTAAGATTATTTGGTTCATTTGACAATGAAACTAAAATTTTAATTATCCTGAATCGAATGTATGAAACATACGCAGAATTACCAAACATGAAGAGAAAGATACGTATTATCAATTCATGTTCGAGACTTGTTTAAATCTCGGCTTCAAATTTTCAATAAACCACTAAATTGTCTGTACTCTTTAACCATCAAAAGTTAAAAAACCATTTTAATCTTTTATAACCCCCATAACTCGTAAAGAATGCATCTCGATAAAAAATAAGCGTAGCAAAACTCTTAATTATTTCTTTGAAAAAAAACTATCAATGTCTTTTTAGTGACAAATTAAAATTTAAAGCTACTTATGATCCTCACATAAATTCTAAAATTAGAGAGTGCGTACTGAAGAATAAACAGAACCATCAAGAACTAAAGTTTTAAACACTTTTATTCTTTATTTAAGAGATGACGTTCTCTGGTCGTAAAATTGAAATACCCAATTTTAAAAGCCCTGCCATTAACACCCCTTGAAAAGCCTCTTTATACTAAGCACTTTTATAATGACCATCATTATATGCTACACGATTGAGATATTTCATTTCTTATTGCCTTAAACAAAAAAACCACGCTTTACTAAAAGATTTCAGATATGTCAGGTATTTAATTAAAACCCGTAAAAAATGCTTGTTGAATTTTCATGAGTGCGCCACTTAATTCTAAAGTGTTTTTCTTAACCGGTTTCGCTATTTTCCTTTATCCGTGAATGCAGAGTTTTTATTACTTAAATCACACATATTAATCTAGTTAATACTAAAATTTAAATTTTTTATGATTAAGAAATTATTTTTTAACTACACGGTCACCTACACTTTATTTGCCCCGTACGGTGTAGGTGCAAATCGCTAATATTTCGCAGCAAATTGTTGATTTTTGAAATTTCTAAAATCTAGATAGGAATACAATAATTATTCATATGATGCAATGTTTATAGATTTTTATTGAGTAAAACTTTGGAGATATATATTAGGATAATTTTAATTTCTGGATTATCAAATGATTATTAATCCGTATTAGTCCTAATCATCACTTTTGCCTACAATTTCCCACTTATAACAGAATAAATTTCATACGATTTTTTCATCCAAGTTCCAAGTAAAAAATGCTTTCCGTAGTAATAATTATGCTATGCATAATTTCATAATAAAAAGTAAAACCTTTAAATAGAGAAGAATAAACTTCTAAAGGGAATGTGTACAAAGATCAGTTTCATATGTTTAAAATTCACCAATCAGTCTTTTCGTTTTAAAATGTAAGGACAGTTTTTGTCAATCTGGAAGATTTAAAAAAGAAAAAAAAAACAACTATTGAGTTATAAATGCATGTATTTTATGCTAATACAGCGTGTCCTGTAAGTCCCGTAACGTATATTGAAGTATATTTCACCAAATACACATTGGATCAGAAATGAAAATGAAACACATGTTTATTTAAAGTAAATCTTTCTAATAATATCAATCTCATATCTCCATACTTATTAGGAATTGGGTGCAGGGTAAGTTTAATGTATAAAATGAGAAAAGAAATGCTGTTTTTCTACTGGAAATTACCTTAATTTGAACAACCATTTTTATTTCCTACATTTTGTGTTTTGGTTCACATATGGTGTAACATATATTTAACAGAGAAACATTTATCGCTAAGAAACTGGAAAAGGATAATGTTGTTAGATTTTAAATTTTTAATATTGCATAAAATACCTAAATTTCTAAATTTTAAAACTTTTTCACGATTTTGATTTGTCCTAGAATTACATTCTATGCACATACAAAATCAGATGTTTTCAAACTAAATTTCAACACAGGGGAAAATATTCAGAGTGGCTCGATATAAAATTGCATACAAACTGTGATTTAAAATTCAGCTGTTAACCTTAACATTGAGGGGAGCAAAATGATGGTCATTTATTAAATTTTATTTATTTATTTGTTATTTACTCTGTAAAAAATTCCGGATCAAATTACGGTAAAATGTTCTGGCGCTCAGGGTGCCGGTACTTTTTACTGTAAAATCCATTTTAACCAGAACTTGTTATGGAACAAAAAATCTAATTCGCCGTAATTTTTACAGTAATAATTACAACAACATCACTGAATAACTTTAATTAAATAAACATTACTGTAGAATTTACTGTATAATATTTTACGTTAAAAATGGATTTAACGGATCATGCACTAAGACTGCCAATACTTTATACTGTAATTTGATCCAAAATTTTTATACATTGTACAGTTTTTCTGTTGTAATTTCCTCACCAGTAATATTTTTAATATTTAAGTATCAATCCGAGTTCTCGAAATTTATATTAAGAATGATACTTAAGAGTTGCTGTTCAATCTTCAGTATAAAACTCTTCACAGTAAAAATCGTTTTCTAATATTTCGGCAAATGTTCTAATATTTTCGCTTGCGTTAAAAAAAATAAATGCAATGCAAAGAATTAAGCATTGTTCCGTAACAGCTTAAAATATTTAAAAATTCCTATCAATTGCGATCAAATTGCATTTTTTTAGATTTTACATTTTTGATAAAATAATTTCAAACAATTTATTTAAACTTGCTTAGCCGATAGGATAACCACGGAAATGACTTTTAATCGCTGACTAAGCAGTATCTTGAAAGAACATCAATTCTCTCCGAATGATTTTTACAATATCATTTCACTTTTTGAAATTTCATTCATGCAAATATGTGTTTGTTAACTGCAACTGAGTCAGCATTTTTCTAGCCGAATAAACTAATTTATGATTCTCTACTTGAAAAGAATTCTTTCTCCCCTTGCCTAGTATTTTTAAGTTGCTTTGAAATCACTTTTAGTTTGGTTATGTTATTTATTTTTAAAACGTAATCAGCATTTGTATTAGTTTGCAGATATAGTTAATATAAAAATGATTTTTAGTTACCTCGAGAGCAGAATATTTAAAGAGGAAAAATTGTTCCAAGAATAATTAAAAGGGATTTAGCAAGTTTTGTTCAGAAAATATTAACCCAGAAATAAATCTTGTATTTTCTAAATCTTTGAATTGATAGATTATTTTAGAAAAGTTCCTAATTTTGCTTTAAAAATTTAAAATATTTATAAGGAGAAAAAACATACTGGACTAAGAATCATACCTTAGCATAAGCAACCGAAGAATAGTCAAGTACTCTTATTTTTAAGAAGAGTCTATTAATAAGAGAAATATCTGGATTTAATTAAAATGCCTTTTTATATTAATTAATATGATATCTTACTTTGCATAAATTTTCATGAACGGAAATAGTTTTGACTAATAATGTTTGTTTGGAATTTCCAGACAATTGAATATGAAAAATTTTCTTGGTTAGAATATAATATGCTTCATTTGCAGTCCGATATGAAAAGGATTGCCGATAAAACATTCATCAAGGAATAAATTTGTATAGTTAATATTGCATACTTTTGTTGATAAATTTTAAGTATTCCTCTTCTCCGTGTTACACAAAGGCTTCAAAGTAATTTATATGTTTCATCCTTTATATTTAAGTTAGTGGTGCGTGCTTTTTCTTAAATTTTTCGTGTTTTACTTATTTTCAAACTTCACATTAAATTATAAAATATGTTTTAAAATTTGATATACTCCATAAAATTCCGAGCACATTTATATGGATTTTTCGAAGGATCTCATGAATAATCCACGTAAATTCTTTCGGGATAAATTTTTTAAAGCGCAGTAAGGGAAAAGATAAGTGTAAACAAATTTGAATTTACAGCCTCTTATTCTATTTTGCAACCGTTGTTAAACAGCCGACCCAGCTTTGAGCTTATGACTACTAATGTTCAACTCCATAGCCTTGTAATTTTGAACCCTATCCAGAAGACAAGGAAACTCCTGAATTAAGTATAGGGAGAAATCTGCCTTCGTGAAGAATTTTTTAACAAACCCGTATTTGAGTGAGGAAAACCACGAAAACCTCCCACGTAACGCTCAATGGCAAGGGTATTCTATCTAATGATCAGTCTGCCACTAAAGATATTTTATGTCAAAACTGAGATCAGTGCGAGCTGGATTCGGAATTCGCTTCGACCAGTCATAGCTGGATTTGAGCCCTGTTCACCACATTGAGAGGCGAAAGCTCAATCTTCTGAGCCACTACGACTCCTACAGCTTTTAATATTATCAGTAACCAATCTTCATATTATCCTATAATGAGAGATTCATTAGAATGACAACTTTTTCTGGATAATATTGACGTCATTTAATGAGCAGAGAAAGGAATGCATGTAAAATAAATATCAGTTGATATAACTGAATTTCGAACTCAAAAGGAAATGTCTTATAAATGTCTTGTTTAGTGTCTAAGCGCAAATATTAAAACCCTGTTAATATGAACATTACTCAGATATAGCGAGGAACTCCTACAATGATTCGTGAAGCAGTTTTTTTAAATTTATCGACTTTGCGCGTTAATTTTATCAACAACTCTTTTATTTCATTTTGTTACTACCATAAAAAATTGAAATTTCACATATATCTTCCCAATTATGACATAATTGTAATAAAATATCCATGTTGTTAGTGTGCTAGTGCAAAAAACAGTATATAGATTCGATATCCACTTTTTTAAACATCTCTACTTCCTAACGCAAATGTTTGCAAAAATTCACATAATTAGAAAGTTATTTGACCACAACTCACGCCCAAAGACATGCAGTTTGTTTAAAAATCACAAATGTTTCAGTTATCAATCTATGTTAATGCGTAAGTAGTTCAAAAAATGCATGTCGTACGCAATACTTATTAATAAAAATATAAACTTGATCATTATTCCAACCAATGAGAGCAAAAAATTAAAATTAAGCCATTTTTTAACGTTTGCTAATTTGCTTTTGTACTTTATAGCTTTTATATTTCGGTTTTTTTTACAATTCTCATCATTTTTGATAATTTCGGTTGATTCAACTAGAGTGTAACTTTGGTTCCCAGGATCTCGTAACAAACGAGATTAACTGCGCTTCCATAGTTACTACAGTTTGTATGTGGAAAGAACTCCCCTCGCCACAATGCTTAAGGCTGTCTGCTGCCGTGGAAACAAGAGATAGCTCATTTCTAATAGAGGAGCCTTTGTCTCCCTTTCTCTCGAATAAAAACCTATTATAAATATTCTGCTTGGTATATACTTGAATTAGTTGAACCTCGTAACCATAGTCGCCGCCACTGCTCTAGATGAAAGTCTACGAGAGTTTTTTCCACAGACAGACTATATTTCATTACTGTATTATTTAATGTATAAAAATGTCATTTGTTGTGTTGACGATGCCACAAAAGAATTTGAGAGCATTGATAAATTATGCTTTTAGGGATAAAATTGTTTCTGTCGCAAAATTGGAAATTTTTGCCCCGACAAAGAAAGTGTTCTAACGTTTCTTGTATGTCTTAATATGCAGTAACGTTCTTCTTTTAAGAACAAACTTAATTATTTATCTATTTAAATTAAACAGAATGTTTAAATGTATGTTTCTTATGCGAACTCGAATTTCTGAAACGATTTATACCAAATTTGGTGAACATACTTTTGAAAGTTCAGCGGTTGTGATTCTCTATTTTAAAAGCTTCTGCAACCAATTTCTCTTGTGCCATATTCCAAAGAAATAGTTTTCCATTGAACGGAGTAAATATTTTCGAATTAATTTCCTTTATTCTCTAACTTATTGTTCTAATGCCTACAAAATTAATTTATGTTGATACTTTAGCTTTTAAAACTTGTTTCTATCAACCTATGGTATAGTAATTAAGAAGAAACAAAATAATATGCCAAGTTTCAGTTTATTGAAAAAAACATTAATGTGGTTATTTTTTGACAATCACGGGTAGAATAATTCTGTATGTAAAGTTAGCCTTTCTTTTGATGTGCTTCACTTCTAAATATTTTTGTAAACCTAATTAATGTAAATAACATAGCAGCAAGCGTTTAAAAAAATTGTAACTATGGTGGAAAATCAGCAAAATAATTTTTAGCTGGAATTAAATCATTTGCATTTAAACCTAGCATTTGCACTACCGGAATATTAGTTCTCCAGAATTACTTATAAAAGAATAGCGTCATTAGTAATGATTTTCAATCAGTAGTAATTTTAAGCAGCGTCAATTTCAATTATGATTTATTTTTTAGAATTTCAATCATTTTTTTAACTGCAGTCAATGAACTAAGTGTTGCTCATTTAAGGTTACCCGAAGGGCACGTGTAAACCTAATTTATGGTGTTGAGAGGCATTACTCAAGCTTTACTGCTACAAAACCGCTCATAGGGTGCGCCACATTCACAGGACAACACTGGAAGGAAAACATCCATTCCCTGATCTGGGTTCGAACCAGCAACCATTATCTCCGTAGTCAGACACGCTGATCTAAATTTAATGAATAAGTGCACTTAAAGTAAATAAATAAATAAAGTTATTTATTTAGCATCAATTTTGTGGAAAAGTTTATAGCATGTTTAAAAGATGAGGTATCGATTATATAGTAAATTTTTATTTTAGCTGACCCATTTTTTTTATGACTACTCCAATTACACCAACTACTACTAATGAACAAATGTTCAACTCCGTAGCCTTATAGTTTTGAAACCAATCCAGAAGAGAAAGGAAAGCATTTGCGTTGCATGGAAAGGAAAATTACGAAAACCTTCCACTGTTATCTTGACGGCAATGGGACAGTTACCCATGATTCGTCTATCACTGAGAATATTTTGCATCAGCACTGTATTTGGTGAGAGTCGGGTGTGGAATATATATCGAGCAGCAATAGCTGGGATTTGAGCCCGGGTCACCTCATTGGGAGGCGAGCGCTCCATCCTCTGAGCCACCACGACCAGCATAGTTTTATTTGCCTAAAATGACTATAACGCAAGCGGAATTCTAGATTATTTATGCAGATTACGTAATAAAGTCAATAATTTGTTTCTATGAATCTCCGAGTAAACGTGCTAGTTATAAACAAATGATAGATTATCACTCATTAAACTTTAATATTAAATTCATCATACAAAAACTCGCTATTTATTGGAAAACTAACGATGAAAATGAAAGTTTAACAATTAGACATAAATAAATTTCCCATATTTCTTTTTTCGCCTTTTATTCAAGATAGAAAGATAACTTTCATTTTATTTAACCCTTTTTGAGAAACGTCTAGACACCAGCTTCAGATGAATATGCATGAAACTAACTCTTTGCAGCATAAATGAATTTAATTAATACATAAAATTAAAATATTTAGTTAAAATATGTGATAAAATGGGAAACGAAGACTGTACTTACTCGGTGTTTTGTTACTAATTAGAAACTTTTGCCGCCTTGTCTTAATTTAATTAACTTCTTTAAGGCATGCAAATGTGAGATTATTCAGTTGCTTTAGCAAAGATAAGCAATGATAATAAGCTTAAAATTATAATTGAGTAATATTAGTAATAATTAAGTAATTATTATTACTTATTCTGGAATTTATGAGGCACGTCTTCATATTTAAATCGTTAGTTTATTCCTGGAATATTTTAAATCAAAATTATTTTATTAACACTAGAATAGTTGGGTGTCATTTCGATCGTTTTTTATTACTTCTTATGTAATCTTTGATGATACACATGAGTTTTAAGGACCATATATTTTTTAACTTTTCTTTAATTGTTTCTGAGCTTTCTATTTCAAAATTTCATGCTTTTCTTTTTATTTTAGTAAAAAGAATAATTATGGAAACACCTAAAACAGCCAAAAGTGGTCATTTTTATCCCTAAAAGAAAAATGTTTATTTTTGAAGATTTGTGTCCGTTTTTGATTTGGCAAAACTGCAAACAATACGAAGATGAATCTCAGTGCATGAATTAGTATCCACCGTATTAAAAATGCCACGCGCAAAAATTTTCGCGAAATTATATTGTATTTTAGATTCGATTACTGAAGTAGCTCAGTTTATTAGGCTGCTTTGTTCCTATTGAATTATAATTTTATCAATGCATCTAATAGAAACCATGTATTTGCTGATTATAAGTGGTTATATTTGTTATAATTCCTACAATAGTATGAAAAGTGACGTAAGTTAAGCAGACTAGATGCTAAGGAATTATTCTACAATAAGTGAATTTTTCAGGCATCATTTCTTTGCAACACTTGTGATATTTCTGTCATCAATGTTTGAATCATTTGCTACTCCAATTATTCATTGCGAATTCATTCAAGTTTTTTTTTAAAATTATTTTTTGCAGAAGTATAAATTATTTCTTTGCGCATCATATTGCCCCAAATTGATGAAATTCAGCCCTTAAAATATAGAAACATGCCTTTTAACATCACTGACCACAGAATGAAACGAATATTAGCTATAAAAAATGCTAGTAAATAATTTTCAATGGTGCAAACAATTGCAAGTGTGACCTTAGATAGTACTTTATAATTTCTAAGTGAAGTGAGGCATTTCAGCTCTTTGTTTAAAGAATAGTGACTGATATACGTCTAAAATCAATTAATTTAACACTTCTACAGGTTTGTAACTTTTGTTAAATTAAATTTTGCTAGACTGACTAAACTGCACCGGTAATTCTTATAGAACGGAAGTCATGTGGCTCTTATTGCGCAGTGGGAAAAATGCTGAATCTTATAGAAAACAATAACAGTTTCATTTTTAAAAAAGCAGTACATATATCAGAACTCAAACAATGCATGTTATTATGAAACTAGAGAAAGCGGAATAGTTTTGAGTTGTTAAAACGGCTGTCGTTGGTAAAATTTTGTAAGTTAAATCAGTTTAAAATCTTCTGCCCTGACTCCATTATTTAGAGAGCACCAATTCGTCGAAATGTAAACGATAACAATACTCATATCAACAACAGGCAGTGACAACTGAATCGTGTTTCAATTTTAATATTTTTTTAATAAAATTAAATACTCTATATCAACACCAGAGGGAAATTGCATAGATTTTTATTTTTGAGTTTAAATTATAACAGAAAAAAACAATAAGGAGATGAATAATCTCGTACATTCAAAACGTAAATGATCAATCAAGTGCACTGTAGATATACCTTAATAAATTGAATTGAATTGAAGAACTATTGACAGAACATCGATACAAAAGCAGACGTAGATAATTTTACGCAATCTGCAACGGTTTCACAAACTATAAATCTTTTAGCAAAGAAAAAAATGAATTAAATCTCCAGCTTATCTCAAGAAGTGGGATCTTTGTTTATATTTGAAGGAGTTAAAATTCAAAAATCAATATTTTATAAAGAAATGAATACTTTCGTATCAGTTAAACCAAGAATTTCAATTTTTTCAAAAATAAAAAGTTGTTCAGATGAGAATGTTCAATGTGAATATGAGCAAAATATTTACTGATAAATATAACAAATTATTTGGTATTTATTAACCCCAAAAAACTATTTAGTGTGCCTATTTTCGGTTTAGACAAACTATTATTGCCATATTTGAATACAGTTATTTTATACTCAATAAAAACAAATATACGAAATAAAATCCCAAATAATTTAACTGAGAGTAAAAGGGATAATAATAACAGTTATATCCGATAAAGTTATTCAGATATTCGGGCAGTTAGACTAAATTACTCATATACATCGGACTCGACTGAATCTTGCATAATGCCATTCCATATTTAGTCAGGACTCAAGGATCAAACACGAAACTCTAGACCAGCAATTGATTTGCCCACAGAGATTGCTTCCAACCCGCCCTCTCTTTACGATGCTATTTGCATAACACTGAAGACTTGGTAATATCCGCCCTGCTGACCACTACAGGCAGGTACCCGGATGCGAAGTGCCGCAGATGGAGTTAGATGGTAGTGACAAGATATAAACGGAATTGTCCCGCTGGACATTTCAGTCTCGGTTATCAATTTGAAGAGGAGAAGGCCTTGGAAGTATGCATCAGCCGAGGAGAAGTAACTTTAGAATCATTACCACATTAACACGCCACTGTGGAACCGTAAATTGTTATTTTATGATTCCAGGGAGGTTGAAATGTGGATCAGTTCATTCTTAATGTTAACAACTGTCTGTTATATTTGTGGTAAAAATGGTTTTATGCACGGGGTTTAACTAGGGCGAGATAAGATGCGTTTGAAGCTCGTCCTCTGGTGGGAAACTTAATTAGTGTTAATATCTTTAATCTACAAATTGTAAAGCTTTGATGACTATTTTGAGCAAGAATATAAAGTGAATTTCACAGTGGTGGCAAATCAGGGATTTCGCACATAATTTACAACAAGTCGAGTAATGCTAAAAATATTACATAAGAAAGGTTAAAGGTTACTATTTGCACATTGTTCTGTATAAAAAAAGTTTTTTGCATCATAAGCAATTCCGGATCAAATTCCGGTATTAAGTTCCGGCATTTTGGGTGCATCATCCGTCAAATCCATTTTACTGTGAAGTCTATTTCGATCGTAAAATATTATACCATAATTTTTACTTTTATATCTATTTAATAAAAGTAAATCCATAATTTTACGGCAATTTTTACTGGTAAATCGGTATTGTGATTATTTAACGGTAAATCGGTATTGTGATCCGCATTTTGTTCAGTAACGTGTGTTGAGAAAGAAGGTAAGAAGGACAGGCACCCTGAGCACTGGTATTTTTTTCCGTACAGTGTACGCAAGGCTTAACAGAAATATGGTTAATAGCTTCTTAACATGATCTCTGAACTTAGTTTTTGTTTATATATTTTGCTTATAAACTATAAAACTTCCTACTTTCGAATAAAATTTAATTGAAAATGATTTGATCACTTTAAGCCACTACGATAAATCGAGGAACACTTCGGGTTACACTTTAACTTATTAAAATGCAATTTAAACATGTTTTTGAGAAGAAAAAAATTTGAAAACAATTTTTTTTCTTCATAGAATATGCACACTGAGCATATTCTATGATTTAATAAAATTCGTTTCCACTTGTGTTTTTCGATCGTTATGTCCAACTTTTTTCCCCTTCACTGTATTTAAAAATTTACTTATTATCCAAACATAATACATAGATACCACAATAATTTGAGAAACCCTTAGAGTAACACTATAGTTCGTTAAAATGTAATTTAAACAGATTTCTTAGAAGAAAAAAAAATTGAAGGTATAACGAACATGTTCTATGATTAAATTTAACTATGTCATCTTCAGTATATGTTTTTCGTTCACGTTAGAAAGAGTTTCGTCACGTCTCTTTAGTTCATAAAGTTGAGAAAAAAGATGGGCATAAGCCCATCTTTTTTCTCACCTTTATTGTATTTAAAAATTGCGTAATACTCAGACTTTATGCTTAACTTTTCTTGTTGTTGTTATTTTTATGAAACTTGTGCTATTAAGTTCTGTAGAATCCTAGAATTTGTTTACTTTAATTCATTAGTATATTTGTTTTGCTTATTTTTTTATAAAAAAATAATATTCTTACGTATGTATTAGTCATAACCTTTCTTATTATTATGTATTATTATTGCCGTCTATGAAAAGTGAAATGTTAGTTTGCAGTATCAAAAATATTTAAACGTTTAACTCTAAAACAATTTTCTATTTTTCACTTATGAACGTTGAGAATTGTTTTGAATTCATAAATATAATGCGATGCTTCGCATACAACATCAATATTTATGTCGATTAAATAGATATGAAAATCAACAAAATAATTTATTTCGATCAAACAATGCTCTGTTTAATACCAAAAGTTATGTAAAATTTATTGACATTAAATGAATGATAACAGAAAAATCTCAGAGAGTAGTTCAGAAGTTTACACTCTGTAAATAAATATTTATGAATATATAAGCATTTTTAAATAATGGAACTGTAATATATTTTCGGATATTTTTTTAAAATCTCCCTTTAATCAGGAAGAGCACCTTTTAAATTATCTTCTTGGTGAAAAGGAGCATTTTTTTCGTATTTATTTTGGAATTATTCTCAACTAGCATAGCCAATGAAAGATACAATATTGTATCAGTTAGAGCTGAGGCATTTTGAAAGAATTCCTGTTTTCTGTTTGCAAAATTAGATTAAATTGTCAAATATTTGCTTTAAAAATTAAAAAAAATGTGAATTTCAAGAGTGCATTTGTTTTTCTCTATTCTTAAGAGTTATATCCAATCCTTGCTTAATTTGGTTTTTGCCAAACATGAAATGTGATTTTTAAGCAAACATTTGCTTTTCAGCATCTTTTTCTTTTACAGTTTAAAGACACTACGAAACAGTTTTAGTCATATTTTTACTCATATAGCTTTAATTTAGTAAGGAATTGATTTATGTTTATTAAAATGCAGTATCGTATCTATTAATCTGTGTAAACGTTGCATAGTTCTCAAAAAAGTCTACAGTTAATTTGAAACATATTTTCTTGCTTTGCAAATTTCCTTCAAAGAATCAAAATACTGCTCTGTTAACGATTTCTGTGCTTAAATTCAGTTGTATCTTATCCTGAGATATATATATATATATTTAATTAAAAAATAATTTCGAAGACGTATATCTTTGATAAAGTAAAATGTAAGTCGGTCAATATTTGAAAATACATAAGAACTATTGAAATAATAAACATATTTTATGTGTGGGTTTAGTATTTAAACATTAGACTTGAAAATTTTAGAAATTTTTTAACTCTAATATCTGTTAAGTTAATATTTATTTTCTCTTAATCCTGTGCAATATAAAGTTAAAATTTATTTTACTGGGCAAAGATGTATCGTGACTATACTAATTCCATAAAACTAGCTATTCTACTTTCTGAGTAACTAGTCTATATTTATGAACTTCTATATTTCAATAAAGTTAATTCTGTTAACATTGGTGAATTTGCTTGTTTTTATATTTAATGTAAATATAAATAACATCAAACTTTTAAGAGTAGTTTTAAGGTTTGCGATAATTTACTCTCCATGAAAATTAAAATATCATCCGTCCTAGAACTAGTCGTAAGAGATGGTTAAATTTTCAATTCATTTGATTTCTTGAAATTCCTACAGGAGTGAGCAAAGACAGTTTTTATTAGTATTTACATTGTTGTCTAAGCTCTTTAGTATTACCTTCCACTGTAATGACCTAAGCACTAAGTCCAGTTTGGGCTTCCATATGTAATGCACGCGAAAAATAAATGCAATAACCCCTCAAATAACTTTTCTTCTAATAATCAGATCTTAAGGTACTTAATTAATGGTTCGAACTGGTGACCTCAAATATACTAATTAGTTTGTCCAGACGATATTTTGATACCTGATCCCCAAAAATTTTGGGAATAACCGCAATCTGAGCAATGTGGTCCTAACTGAATGGTCAGGAGAGCGTGAGCAAAGTTTTCACCCTTAATGCTAATTTTACCCTTTGCGCATTTCGCCATAGTTCGAGAATTTTAAAAATATATTAAACAAGTTTTGGAAAAAAGTATGAAATTTGTTAGTCCAAAGATAATTTCGCACAAAAATTTTTTTTTTATTATTCGTTCATTATTTTTTTTATTCCATGTAATAATTGTCAAAATAATTTGGAATAGTGAAGCAGACAAATTTTAATATTATTTTAAACAATATAATTTATGTGTTGAAAAAGAAAATTCGAACGTAATCGGTTGAATAGTTCATGAGAATTGAAAATTTAAAAAAGTACCATTTTTAAAGTAATTGTGCACATTTCACTTTATGCGTGTTTCGCCATTTTCTCGCATCAAATTAAACGCATCAAAAAAATTTGACACACAATTATAAAATTTGCTTTTCATAAGATAATTCCATGTGAAAAATAATAATAGAGTCTGAAAAAAATTCGAATAAAATATAAACATTACTGTGAATAAAATATTCACTTAAAACATTCATTCCAAAGTAACAATACATTCTTAAATGATATGTTTATCTGCATACAGTTATTTTGTTTGTTTTTGAATGTACATAATACTCTCCATAAAACTTTATTTAAGATGTATTTTTCGACAGAAATCCTTAGTAAACAAATTTTCTAGAGCGTTTTTTACTTCGAAAAATTGTTGTCTTTGAGATGTATTTTAAGCTACAACTTTATTCTTTCGATGAACTTAAAAAAGTGCATGACATAATCAAACATCTTCAAACATAAATTCATTGCTTTTTATATATATATTTATTATTTTGCAACTATAATATTCTTTATCAAATCCGAACTCAAGATATTATGTTTATCACCCACTTCCAGTCTAATCCATGAGTAAATATTTATACCCAGTACTGATGACTTTTTTATATCTTTCGAAATATACCTTTAAGATTAAGTAAAAAGAGATTTTATTTAAGAGTTTTAAATTTATATTTTAAATATTTAAATATTTTAATGATTTATTTTTAACGGTGACGGATTTATTTTATTTTTAACTCCTTTTAATCGGTATTTCATTACTTCCTATTTAAATAAAATTTACAACCAAAGTAAGTTTATAATGGTCTTTGCGATGTGAGGAAAATATTTTGAAATGTATAAGGGGAACATGTCAGTTTGTCTGGGTCACTTATAACTACAGACCCGTTTGTGTTAATGTCCTAAAATTTGAGATACAACAGGATAAAAAAGGACATTTCTAGCTTCCGATCCCAATAATCATTAAAAATTTTAACTTTATCCGTTCTAGAAAGTCGTTTGAAAAATGAACTTTTCTCATTGGCTTAGCATAAATCTAAAAGTTCTGCTTAATCTAATAACGTAAAGCCACCATAAGGAGGAGCAAGTAATAGCAAATTAAAATAATGAAACTAATTTAGCTTTATCGGTGTATGCACTTCAGTTTTGTGTACGATTTTGGAATACAAATTTATTCTTTATTTATCTTTTTCACCCCGTACAAAGAACATGAATTCAGACATAATTTGTTAAAAATTTAATTTAAGCTTCTATTATAACCAATTAAAACAACAATCTTAAATAAATAAATTACGAGATATATTTATTATCAAACAATTTTTTCGTTGAACATTTTTATTAACGTAAGTAATATAAATCTTTCGTAAAATATCATCCAAATAGCATTAATAAAAATATTGAGAATATTCAGATAATATAAATTACCCATAAATTGAATGCTTTAGTTAGAGTAAAATTTGAAATATAAGGTGATTTACTTGAAGTACTTATTGGGAACTCTATACTTATTACGAAACGTCTTCGTAAATCATTATAATTCCACTTATTATTTATGACGAATTTTCAGAGAAATACAAGCTTAACTATAACTATTACATAACATCTTAATGATGTCAACTCCCAGTACAATAATTCTTTTATGAAGCAAAACAATAGCCTAATGACATTGTTAAAGATTTAAAAAAAAAGCCTAAATCTCTCTATATTTTCTCGGAACTATCAAAATTAAACTAATCTCGCTCTGTGCTTCCAGCAGTAGTTTATTTGTGTCTGCAAATGGCCTAGTGTCACATAAATACAGCAAAATTACTCTATTTCTCTGATAAAATAGCGAGGTCCTAATGAGCTCAATTAGTCCCCCACTGAGTCACAACCCAGTGGCGGACGTTAGTTGAGATTTTATCTTCGTAATGGTCTGTGTAAGGCTGATGGTGAATTACGCCACTGTGGACAAGAATTACAGTAGTAGTGCAATTTCAGTTGTTGCCAACTCTATAAATCAAATAATAGATGCGAATAAAATATGGAATTTACTTGTTAATGTAAATTTTTATTTGTTATTGAGTTTTAAGTTATGTCTTGGTATAACTTTTTTTTTATTTGTATCCGATTGGTTTTTACGGAATTTTAGTTTTAAGTTATGTTAAATGTTTATTCTTACTTACTTCCTAATTTTTGTATATTTGTTTTTGCTTTATTTTAATTTTTGTATTTTATTTTAATTTTCTTATTAGATTAAATGAAACTAGCCTGGAATTTTTTATGCGAATGTTTTTGAAGTATTTTAGTTTTAAGTTACGGTAAATGTTTACTTTTTCTATTACTTTTTTCATAATTTCTGCTTTACATTATTTGCATAACACCATTGAAATTAACCTAGCTAAGAATTGTCCCGAAGAATGGGATCATTATCAAACAGTGTTATCATGAAATGGTCATAAGTATTTAAAAATCCAGAAGTATTATTTATAAAAGATAATTATAAAAAGAAACAAAGAAAACAAAAAAGTAAATGTACGGAAAAGATATCTTATAAAGAATTTTAACAAAAAAAAACAGATAAAAATTTCAAAACTTAAAAAAAAATTCATTACTAAGTTAAAAAGCATAAAAAATAACAACAAAAAGGTATCAGCACTATTATATGAGTAAAAATTTGTGATTTCAGATATTGCATTAATATATCTAAAGCAAAATATATCAATACGGGAGTAAACAATCTTAATATTTCTGAAAAAAAATGCGAGATTTATTCAAAAAAGTTCTTATTTTAGTGCTAAGTAACTACACTTACTTAGTCTGTAGAGAATGTAATTGATTTAAATTTTTGTTAATTCTCATAATCCATAAATATAGATTCCCCTGTTTGATAAATTAATTTTATTTTTATTAAAAATTATCATAATCGATTAAATCGTTTATTTTGAAAGTAGTATATAGCTACAAATAAAAGTCTCATGAGATATTTCTCATAAATTATGTTTTCAAAAAAGTTTTCTTTTTAATGGATGACTGAGTGCACCTTGCTAATTAAGTATTGAAAAAATGTTGAGAGTATGAAGGTTCTATTGCGAATAATTTATATTTGAAATGCTTATGAACACATAACATGGTTTAAAATATATTTCTATTGCACATAGTTATATCTCTAATCAAAAATCTATGTCAGTGAGTAATGAAACGTAAATAGAATCACTAAATGCTTGCCCCTTATGTATTTGAATTTTTATTTTTTCAAAACAATTTGAACAAGAAGAGCAATTCTAAAAGGGGATATTTGCCACCATAAAGTTTTACCAATCGGAAAAAAAAATTCAATTTAAGGAGCTTATCAAGCGTTAAAGGAATAATTTTTTATAAGCAGACATATCCAAAAGCTTATTAAATAATAACCCTTTTCAAATAAATCTTTTCAGTCTGGCGACGTAAATACAAGGCCCATAAAAACGACAATAAAATCGATATCGAAACTACCATGTTTCGTTGGTTCATCCTCGGATAAGAAGCTAAAAACTGTATCCTGTAAACTATTTTCCTGATCCTCTGTACGGCAAAACAGAAATAGTACGAATAAAAGAAGTTACCTTAACGAAAATCAATAAAAGCATTGTTTGGATTTTCAAAAAGATTCCTGTTAACGTTATGTCGGGAGGACAAAAGGTTTATTTTTCAAATGTTCATTGTACCTCCCTTTACTTTGGTAACTAAATCGTTAATAGCCTCTTTCCTTTGCCCTGCCGGATGCATAACACGGCTGAATTTTGAGATAACAATGTCACATGGAACGATTAGACGCAACTCATCATTAGCTTCCATCCATAAGAAGACTGATGAGATATCGGCCGTTGCATTGTTTTTCGTTATTTTGCATCGATATTTTTTAACGTCATAAAAAGTAAAGACCGGCCTATTCAACTGGATATTCATTATCTCATCTCCATTAAAATACGATGATTCTTTTTACTTGCCCTGCAGTGTAAATATTTTTTGTCGATGTCTGATAAAAGAACGGAATGATTGAATACGATAAGTATGCAACCAATAGTGTGCATTCAACAATACATTCAGTAAATTGTGTTTTGTTAACTGGTCGATATTTTTCAATGAGTCAAGAAAGTCAAAGGAAAGAACAACAATTAATCACTTGCTTGTCACTAGGGTCGAAATAGGTTCAAGAAATGAAATGCTTGAACTATAGATTTAGGCTTCGTGTATTTTTAAAAGCGTAAATATTATTATAATAGGTTTATTAAAACATGCCTTTGCTTCCATATACAACATCTAGTAAGTATTTTTAAAAATGCTGTACTTAGGGTTTGATTTTATGTCACCGTTAGAAAAAGTAAAAACCCACCAATTAAACAGGATAAATGGTTGATTTTACATCCTCGGCAATGCAAATATTTTTTACAGTTTCATGCAGTTATAAAATAAAAGAAGAGAATTATTGAATTCTACAAGCAGGCAACACTACATAAAGTCACTTGCTTTTTGAACGTTAGTCGATATTTTTCAATGAAGATTCTAACAAAGAAAAATATCAACAGTAAATAGAAAGAACCTAAATAAACCATTGTCGTGATATGTCTTTTTAAAATTACTGTACTTAGGGTTTTATAAATTTTATTTCACCATGAGAAAAAGTAAAAACCCATCTATTAAACAGGCTATTCATGATCTAATCTCCAATAAAATAAGATGACTCTTGGTACTTGCTCTGCAGCGTAAATATTTTTTTTTGTTGTCAGTTGAAAAATATAATGATTTAATACGATTAGCAGGCATGCAGCCACCAAACAGCATCCAACAGTACATTCAGCCATTTTTTTTAGGTGAACAAGTCGATATATTTCAGTGAGGATTTCTACAAAGATATAAATGGCGAGAAATTCAAGGAAAAGAACTACAAAATGAATCATTTACTCATTTACTTGCCAATAAGGAAAAAATACGTTTATAAAATGATATGCCTGAACTGCTGAGTTAGACTGCATGCATCGTTTGAGCTTTAATGAAACAAAGCTTAATTAAAACCTGCCTTTACTTCTATATACATCAGCTAATATGCCGTTTGAAAATTACTGTGCTTAGGTTTTAAAATTTTATTTTACCGTACTAAAAAGTAAAGACTAACATTTTCAACTGGCTATTCATTTCTATTCAAACAAGATGGTTTATTTTACATGCTCTGCAATGTAAAAATTTTACAATTTCATATAGTTATTAGATAAAGGAAGAGAATGATTGAATTCTATAAGCATACAACACAACATTAAGTCCCTTTGCATTCTGAGCGTGAGTCGATGTTTTTCAATGAGGATTATAACAAAGAAAAGAAATGACACTGCAGTAAATGAAAAAAGCTTAAATAAATCGTTGTTCTGCCATCAAAGATAATTTAGGTTTATGATGTAATACGTATCAACTAACAACAGTCTGGATAAGCGTCTACTGAATAACAAAGTTTAGGAAAACATGTCTTTACTTATATGCATACAATATGTATATCTTTAAAACTGCAGTCAATTGCTATTCTTAATGTTTTTTTCCATCTTCTTCCATAAGAAAAATTATTTTTGAAAAATGATATTAAACAATTTACAGCTCTGGAAGAAAAGGAGAAGCAAGAATGCTGGGTACGTTCAAATGCTTATTTATATGCTACATGGGAAATATATGAACTACTGACGACTTACCTTATCAGCTTTACATTAATGAACAGTATAATAAATGTGGATTCATATAAGAATTTAGTTCCATTCTTACAATCTCTAGGAAAATGTCTTCTCATGTTAGTCCTTTAACCATGAATAGAGGATGATATTTTCCTTTGAATCTTGACCTTCTGGACAGGGCCTATGACATCTGTGGAAGAGTCAGTAATTTCAGTAAAGTCACAGTTTGTGCAACACCGTTTACTATCAAGTTTTGCCTTGGCTAGATATCAAAACAATATTTGTCACGTTTACTAAAATCAAATTTATGTACAGAATTTTTCCATCGTCAGTTCATTTGGCGGGTAACCTACAATTAAAAAAAATTATATATTTAGAGCATTTTACTTCAAGGAGCTGAACAAACAATAGCAGTAAGATTTTTTGTATGTTATCTAGTTTAGCAATTTTCAAATTAAATAAATGATTTTTATAGTAAGGGTCAAAAATTGATCAATGAGGTTAATTTATAGCAGTTATATTGTTTTCCTCTGAAAGAAATCCATGAAAGTGGTCATTCCTATCCTTTAAATATATTTTGTAAAGCAGCTTAATATTTTATAAAAACGTTTAGTTTATTTACAAAACATAATTGATTTTTCAAGAGAGTTTTCATGGGAGGATTTCGGCAGCTGTTGAAATATTTTAACAATACTCTTAGCACATAATACTCATTTTTTTCTTTACTAGATAACGATACCAAGGTAATTTTTGGAACGATAGTTTCATTTTGTTGCGTACAAAGTTGTTACGATTGTTTCAGGAATATTGCATACATTTCTTCAAGTTCTTAAGTGTGAAACAACTGGAGATACAGGGTGATTATAAAACAACTCTGCCGACATATGATCATCTAGAAAGCTTACCATTTGAATGAACGGAATAAAATTTTGAGCGTAGGTTTTTGTATGTTTTAGCTCAAAACTGGTGGTAAAAGCGATTGCGTAGTTTTTTATAGTTACAGTAACAGTGGCAAAATTTCGAACTTTTCCTAGAGTATCACCCATTTTTTTTTGATCGAATAGATTCTTACAGTAAAATTTTTTAAAGGGAGTTGGGGTGATAATTTTAGAAAGAGAAATCATGACACTAACCTTTTACCATGCATCACCATTCTTCATTGCCACTACCAAGAAGAGAGTGTTATAAAAATCTTTAGAAAAAGAGGGAAAATTACAAAGAGAGCATTTAAGAACTTTTGACATGTCCGTTCTCAGGTGTCCGACATGTCCATAATTTCTTCTCTGTTCTGTGTAGATTTGCTGTGTTCAAAATGTCCCCTATTTTTTTTCTTTCATTTATTTCCCTCAAATAAATATTTGAAATAATTAAAATGTAAGCAAGTATGTTGTCAAGTAGAATCAAAACTCATTCTATATTTACTGTAACTTTCTTAAGTGCTTAGCAATTTGTATCTGCTGTCATCGCCCAAGAATTTAAAAAAAAATCTACTGGTAGATGACAATTTCTTGGCTATCATTTAAACTTGCGCATTTACAGAGAAAAATAAGTGAAAAGTTATTAAATTCTGCAGAAAGAAAACCGTTGCAAAAAGAAACACTAAGTACAAAAATAAAAGACGAAAGAGTCAAGTTCAGGAAGGAAGGGAAATAAAAAAAAGAATGTCTGATTTAGCGTGTGACACTGAAGCCAGTACGACGAGATGAAATTGGGCTCTGGTCTTATAGGGCTGACAACATAATTCGAGCCAAATACCCAACATAAAAAGGTTTCACACGGCTTATTCGTGAGATATGCGGTGCAGGACTTCGTTACAAAAGAGAAACAACTGTTATAAATATTCATACGTAAATTGAAGTTTTTGAATATTTTAATCAGAGTGCTATTTTCTACAATATAGCAAAAAGGCAAAAATCAATGTTTTTCCATTTTCCATAACATAGCAGTAACTCAAAAAACTATTTTTTTCAAATATTTCTAAATTTTGTAATTTAATTTTAGTAATTATTTATTACCTGCTTAAAAATTATGTACGAAAATACATTTGTATTTTTTTTTTAATTTCAAATCTGAAATGGTGAAATAGAAAGAGTTAAATATCTTATGAGGAAACTAACTATCCTTTACTAACTACTCAAAAATGAATTTCAACAAAATTTTTAAGCTTAGTGATCTGCTAAGTAAATAAATATTTGTGATGTTTTAGTAGAAACTGAAATGACAGAAGCGAATTGCTTGTTTGAGTGAAAGTTTAATATAAAAACATGGAATTCACGACTGCTTTCAACATCAGTCCCATTTAATATTTAAAAAAAAACTTTAGTTATACATATCTCAACTGATATTTTCATGCATCTGCATGTTTAGAAATCCCCACACATACCGTATATTCTTGCCACTAGCTGAAGCAAATAAATCAATGTTGTTCTGCTTATAACAAAAGAATTATATGGTTTTGTTTAGAAGACAAAACAATATAATTGTTTTGCTTAAGTCAGATCATGTTCAGATAAAACTACAATCAAAAGCACACCATTCTAATCTAAGTTTATACCTTTAAGATTTTAGCAATTTCCTTCCTGGCCAAGAGAACACTAAAATGTCGCATTTATTGGAAGATAGAAAAAAATAGAATGAATATTGTTGCGTGTGTGACAGACGGATTTGCGATTTAATCTGTCTGTTGCAGCAATTTCCAACATGACTCCCTCTCTTGATTTCTGATTTAGTCATGAAAGACAGAAAACAAAACAAAAAAGACGAGATTTCCCACGCACGCAACTCTGATATATACATACTGATCTGTAATCCGCTTGTACGTTTTCCTCGACAAGAATAGTTTTATTTAGAACAGGCATATTCCATGCATACATTTATTCCATGTATATTCCCTCCATTAGTTTATGCATGGCATACGCCATGCATAAACTAATTTGGCGAAAACTCCAAGTAAGTAGAAGTAATATTTCATTCCTACCACTAACTGAAATAAACAAATTAATGTTGCTCTGCTTATGACAAAACAATTATATTGTTATGTTTGAAATCAGATCATGTTCAGATTACACTACAATAAAAAACATACTATTCTAATCTAAGTTTGTAACTTTTAGATCTTGGCAATTTCATTAAAGGCCGAAAAAACACTAACAGGCAGCATATATTGGAAGAAAGAAAAAGTGGAATGAATATTGTTGCGTGTAAGACAGACGGATTTGCGATTAAAATCTGCCTGCTGTTATAATTTTCCCCATGACTCCCTCTCATGATTTCTGATTTATTCATAAAAAGCAGAAAAAAAGACGAGATTTCCCACGCACGCAAATCTGACAAATACATACTGATCTGTAATTCACTTACATCTTTTCCTCGACAAGAGTAGTTTTATTCAGAACATGGCGTATTTCATGCATTAGTTTATGCACAGCATCCACCATACAGAAACTAATTTGGCAAAAACTCCTAGTAAGTGGTAGGAATATTATATTCCTACCACTAACTGAAATAAACAATTAATTTTGCTTATGACAAAACAATTATATTGTTTTGCTTAAAATCAGATCATGCTCAGATAACACTACAATCAAAAACATACCATTCTAATCTAAGTTTGTACCTTTTAGATCTTGGCAATATCATTAAAGGCCAAAAGAACACTAACAGGCAGCATATATTGGAAGAAAGAAAAATTAGAATGAATATTGTTGCGTGTAAGACAGACGGATTTGCGATTTAATCTGTCAGCTGCTATAATTTTCCCCATGACTCCCTCTCTTGATTTCTGATTTATTCATAAAAGACAGAAAACAAAAAAAAAGAGACGAGATTTCCCACGCACGCAACTCTGACATATACATACTGATCTGAAATCCGCTTACATACTTTTCTCGCCAAGAGTAGTTTTATTTAGAACATGGCATATTCAAGATTCCTTCCACGATGAATATTACATCTTAACCGAGAGCCTTGCTACCGTTGAAATATTTTAATCAAATCTGTACGCCATGCATAAACTAATTAGGCGAAAACTCCAAGTTTTCGAAGCCATTTTCTTTTCTCAAGAATGAACTCGGCTCTTTTCAACGAACCCTGAGTTGGCTTTTTTTTTCTTGAATAAAATAAATTGTGGCTTAATTTCCTTCTCCGAGGTTTATTTTCCGCACTAGTCTTTTCATGGTGGCTAACTTTGAAGAATTTTATTATTTTTTAACCTTACCTTTAGATTACATGAATTGACTTCAACTTTTTTTAAGTGCATTTTTACTGAATACTTTTTCATAAAATATACACAGCTTGTATAGCCTAAAGCTTTTTAAATATGTAAATATTATTTTTGAATATTTAATTTACGGCTTTTACTCCATGCTTTGGTGTTCGATAATGCTTCAAAAGTTTTATCGATATTTTTATTTAGGAAAAAATCGTAGTCTTGGCTTTTCATATTTTGCTTATCTAATATAGTTTTAAAATTGACGTTACTTCAGTTCTATCTACACTATAATCAAAATTTTAGTTTTCAAAGTTTGAAAAATAGTAAACGAAAATTAAATGACAATTAAAGAAAAATTTTAAAATTTATGTAAATATAAAGAAGAAAAAAGAAATTGAGTAATTTCTTCGAAAACTCAAGAGAAATAATGCTAGTATACAAGCGTTTATTATGTATATAATAATCTCTTTATACTAACATTTAATATTCTGGTCTAAATGTGGTGGGATCGGTTTTTTCATTCAAAGGAAATTCATGGCAAGTTGTGCCTGATCATCACCCTACATCTTTATTCCGCGTAATTTTTCCAAGACTGTCTAGGATATCATTTTATAATCGTCATTGAACAGAAAACCAATTTCGAGTTTTAGACCACCAAGGCTTAACTCAGCAGTCTTGTAATTTTGAATCAAACCAGAAAATAAGGGAATTTCTTGATCAAATATTGAGATAAATTTGCCTTCGTGGAGAATGTTTTAATGGAACTATCCCACGTTTGCCTTACATGGAGAGGAAAACAACGAAAACTTCCCACGATTAGCCTGACGGCAAAAGGGATTCTAACCATTGTTCGTCTACCAACGAGGATATTTTACGTCAGTGTGATACGTCCGCGGACTTTGTTTCATCCAGCGATTGCTAAAATTCGAACCTGGGACACCTCATTGGTTGGTGAGTGATTTATACCCTATGCCGCCATTGCTTCTTTATTTTACTTTTGGCACATTTTAAGAAAACTGCCAACTAATGCCTTCTACGATTATAATTTATATTGAAAAACAGGGTACCAGTTTGCGTCTTGAACATGCATCAACAGAAACTTATTATTCTCTGAGAAAAACGTAATTAAAGGTCAGAGAGCGAAACAATTTAAGTAAGGAAACAAGAAATTGATTTGTTTCTGTTAGCAAAAAAATTTCTAGTAAAATTTAATTTTTAGTTTTAACGTAATACCTGTATGCTACTGTCCCAAAATAACAAGATTTTCTTATAAAATCTAATTAATAATTGTCTTATTAAATTTAAGTTCATTAAAGGAATATTTTTCTATTTTAAATGCATAAACAAAAGCATATATATATATTTTAATTCCTTTAGATCTAGTTTTGATGAATAGTTTTACATGTTTTAAAAGAAAAAAGAAACTCTGATAATACTTGTTTTTCTAATCAAACGAATGTCGATAGTTGGAGCATGTAATTAAAAGCTAGCGGCTGGAGCATTGAATGAGAAGAAAGCATAATACTCTGGGGTGCAAGTAATTTCGGGTCAGTGGGTGGAAAAGTAAATAGATTTGTTTCAAAAGAAGATAGTTTCCAATATTTGTATTTAAAAATTTCTAGCAAAATCGAAGTTATAAAATTCCAGTAAAATCTAATAAGGAAGAGAGTTTTTAAAAATATATAATTTACAAATTTCAAGAAAAGCCTAATAAGGAAGAGAGTTTCTATTAATATCTAAGTTATAAATATCGAGCAAAATCTTTTAAGAGAGTTTCCAATAAAATCTATGCTATAAATTTTTATTGAAATCCAATAAGAAAAGGAGTTTGGAAAAAGATATAAATACTCAATTTATAAATTATCCTTTTTGTTTTAGTCTTAAAGCTAAAACAACCGGAATTTCATCAAAATCTAACTTTGATAAATAATTTGAATTGTTCGGAAAGGAAGCACGCTGATAAAAACTTGTTTTTCTGATATAACGGATGTTGAAAGTTGGGCTGCGTAATTATAAAGGCAGAGTACAGGTAGGCGGCCTGGACATTTGATCAAAGGGACACATAATACTCAGAGGAAAAAGTAATCTCCGGTCAGCGGGCGGAAACATGAAATTGATTTGTTTCAGTTACCAAAGGAAGAGAGTTTCCACGCCAAAGAAAGAACTTTTTTTTGACGAAAGGCCTGTGCAGTCACGTGATCATGACATCCGGACTGATTTTTGCCAATTGCTGCTTCGCCGTCTTTGGATATTTTATTATTATCTACCTCAGTTCTATCCTTACATCGGCAGGAAATTGAAAGATTAATAGAATTCCTTCAACTGCACCGAAAATGTTAAAGGATAATTTCTGATTGAGAAATATCAGAACAGAAGGTGTGCGATTCGCTTAGTTTGTCACCATTAATGAAGAAGAAATAAAAAAGTCATCCTTGAAATTCATATTCAGATTGCATTTTCAATTTATTAATTTGTGTATTTGGAGTGTAGCTTAATTAAGCCAATAAGTTATTTAATCGAGATAAATAAATAAATAAAAATAATAACTGGCACAAAATTTCAATGTGACTATGCAGCACACAAAATAAAATGTGAAAAACCACAAAAGACACTGGTTTAAGAGATTAAGAGAATTTGCAGACATGGTCGATTATCTCTAGAACTACTGCACAGATTTTAATGAAATTTGATATGTTCATACATTGATACAATCTAAAACAAATAGCCATTCAACAATTGTAATACACATTGGATTCGGAAGGCAAGAAACAGCGGCTGCAGAATAGGCTGAGAAATGGTTTAATGGTTAATGGTCCCCTCTTACAGATAAACAGGACTTGCAGCGTGATTTTAGACTTGAAATAATGCAGTTTATCACTTCCTGTGGCAATTGGCCAGAGCTGTTCTGAGGCAATTTCATAGCTTCTGACTCCAACAAGTGTTGCGCACGATCATGCGTGTGTTTTACAATTGTTGAATGGTTATTTGTTCTGTATTGCATCAATGTATGTACATATCGAATTTAATTAAAATTGGTCCATTAGTCCTAGAGATAATAGAATCAAGTCTGCAAATTCTATTAATTTCTTACACCAGTTTAACATGGGCAGGGTAACAAACTTTAATTCTTCTACGAGTAATTTCCGTCGCAAAGCAAATGATATAAGAATGGCGAAAGAAGATGCAAAATATGAAGAAATGTCACTTTGACATCTCAGGATTGTGAATTTTACAAATTAAGTTGGAAAATAATCTTGTAAATGTCATACCTAAATTTCGAACATGTTTTACTGTAAACAACCTCTGCTCCGTTAGTTCAAGAAAGAAATATCCACTTACTAACTTTCTCAGGTGACCAGCTTGTTAACATTTTAATATTACTCTGTATAATATATCAAATTTAATGGTAACCAAATCGAATGCACAATATAACAGCTTTTAAATATTCTAATTTTTCAACCTTTCCATCAATCTAAATACTATAATTAGTTTTAAACAGTATATTAACTAAATATTTTCACCGTGTTTCTGCTGTCCGTGGCTACGCCCATGAAGAAGTACTCAGATTTCAATTTTAACTATTTTCGAGAGATATATTTTCCTTCCAATGCCTATCTGGAGAATGACCCAGGTCATACAGGCATCTGAAGGGCAGATTTGTTGACCAGGGGTACCATAATAGGGGTCTTTCAGGAGTACCATAATAGGTGGGTCAACGTTGCTCCCACAGTAAGGATAGATAGTACAGAGAATGAAAGAACACCCATGTCTCGCCCGGGATTCGATCCCAGAACCTTTCTGATGCAAGGCCAGTTCCCTGACCTCTACACAGGCTGGTCGGATATTTTCGAGAGATATTCTAGGTATTATCAAATTTCGCTACGTAATAAAGTTTAGTAATAATTTGAAATTTCTTCGGCCGCCACTAAATCACACAAACCATCATATATAAGAAGTTCAGGACATTTCAGTATAATAGGTAACATATATGTTAAAATTATTTCCATCACTGTCATGAGTTAGTCAAGAAAAACTAATTCCAATGCTCCATTACGTGCTGTACTACATTCTCAAGCACCGCTCTAGCCATAACTTGGGCATCGTATAATATATGCTATTTTCGAGAGATTTCTAGGTATCATCAAATTTCTCTTCGTAATAAATTTTCAGTAATAATTTGAAATTTGTCAAGCCACCACTAAATCACGCAAACCATCATAAATAAGAAGATCAGGACATTTCAGTATAATAGGCAACATATATGTTAAAATTATTTCCATCACTGTCATGAGTTAGTTAAAAAAAACTAATTCCAATGTTCCATTACGTGCTGTACTACTTTCTCAAGCACCTCTCGTCATACTTGGGCATCGTATAATATATGCAAAAAGGCAAGCTCCGGCAAAAAGGTGAAATAATTGGTATGACAGATATGAGGCTCCGTTCATGTTTTAAATTTCTACATCAATTTTAGAAAAGATCAAAAAATAAATCGAAATAATTACTTCGTAATTAAGCTTTTATTTCCATAAAAATACAAAATTATTCTAAATAAATCCTTAGCGTACAAATAACTATTGAAAGCAACTTAAATTATTACTTAAGACAACCTAACAAGATGAATAATAAACATAGTGTTGCCAGTAGATAGAGAAATACCCAAGATTGTGATGCCACATTAGACAAATATATAGAGAGAGATTACCCAATTTCTAATGATTAAAGTATAACTGAAAAACTACAAGTCACCAAAAAGTGTTTCATGTTGCTTCTAAAGCAACAACAGTTTCTACTACCAATTAGTTACCTAAAAAATATTCATTTCTTTTTCAGTTTAAAAATATCTGCTACAATGTTCCTTATTTTATTTTCAGATATGAAGATTTTCCACTGACTTACGTGAGCGGAATTGTTTATGAACGGGAACAATGTCGTTTGCATCTGAATTGGAAGAGGGCATAACTTTTGTCACTTACATGATACGGAATAATCCAGCCTACAATTTTCTGCACGCAAAGCTGTCATAATATCATTGGATGGTGCTGTTTGTAAGATATAATACAAAAGAAAGATTGATTTCAACAAAAAAAGGTTGTCTCCTTTAAATTTTACTTTTTTTCCTATATGTATTTCAATATTGACCACGCTACATAAATGGTAACAAGTCTCAGAAAGTATCATAAAAATAGGGTAAGCAAAATTGAAATTTTATTATAATTTGCATATCAGTACTACTGGTATAAAATATTATTATTCATGACCTATATGAAATACAAATCTGCAGCGAGCTCAATAAATCATTTTGCGATTTCTGATTATTCCAATTTCGCTGTTTATCTGTAATATTTTTTAAAAGGAATCAAGTTCAAGACAATGCTTCTCCCCTATTATCATTATAAAACATTATTATTACGCACCTGCATAAAATACAGATCAGTAGTGAGCGTAATCAATGGCGTTTCAATTTCTAATGTAGTTTTTAACAATATTTTTGCTTTTTCTGTGTGGTTTTTAAAATAAGCAAGTTTAAGATAATTCCTCTTCCATATTCCCCATACTTCTACCCTATTCATCACTATGAATTACAATTATTCAGGACCTGCTTAAAATACAGATCAGTAGTGAGTGCAATAAAAGACGTTCCAATGTCTGTGTTAGTTTTTAACAATTTTTGGCTTATCTGTACGGTTTTTCAATGGAAAACATTTAAGATAATGCCTCTTCCATATTCACTATGCTTCTGCCCTATTCATCATTACAAAATACATATTAGTAATGAGAGCAATCAAAGGCATTCCAAAGTCTGTTGTAGTGTTTAACAATATTATTTGTCATTATGCAAAGTTTTTCAAAGGAACGATGTTTGAGATAATGCCTCTTCCATATTCACTATGCTTCTACCCTATTCATCATTATAAAATACATATTAGTAATGAGAGCAATCAAAGACATTCCAATGTCTGGTGTAGTGTTTAACAATATTTTTTGTTATTATGTACAGTTTTTCAAAGGAACGACGTTTAAGATAATGCCTCTTCCATATTCACTATGCTTCTACCCTCATTATCATTATTATAAAATACACTTATTCAGGACCTTCATAAAATACATATTAGTAATGAGCGCAATCAAAGACATTCCAATGTCTGTTGTAGTTTTTGACAATATTTTTGGTTTTTCTGTGCAGTTTTTCAAGGGAACGACGTTTAAGATAATACCTATTCCATATTCACCATACTTCTACCCTATTCATCATTATAAAATGCAATTATTCAGGACCTACATAAAATACAGATCAATAGTGAGTGCGATAAAAGACGTTACAATGTCTGTGGTAGTTTTTAACAATTTTTTGGCTTATCTGTAAGGTTTTTCAAAGGAACACGTTTAAGATAATGGTTCTTCTTGCACCATTTCCAAATCTGATGGCATGAGAAGACATGTTTTGCAACATAGAGGATGTTACATGTCAAAGTGAGAATGCTATCTGTTACAATAATTGATTTTTTTTTCTTTCACGTTCTAATATGTTATCTCCGTGATTCGATGGATTGACCTTAAATATGCTAATTAATTAGGGTACACAATATTTTCGGTAATAAAATCAGACTCAAAAGGTCGAATTATAGTTTCTCTGTATAAGCATTGATTTTTTAGGGTTTGTTTTTAATTTCCCTTAGGTTAATTACAATTTTCAGATATTCCACTATATCACAAAAAATTTTTAAGTGATAGAAAAAAAACTTTGCTCGTATTCGTAAAACATTTTCCATTATAAAAACACAAATAGTGTACAAATAATAAATATTGGTGTAATTATTGCAAATATTTAAATGATGAGTTACATAATTTTCAAAGAGTTTTAAAATATGTAGTGCTTGCTAGAAAATCCGAAATTTAAATGAAAATAAATCTAGAATTCAATGAGCATTCATCTTTAAATGTCTCCTTCTCCAGAATCAATATCAATTAATTATTATAATCAATAAATATTTCATTATTTTTTCCCGTCTTTCTACCTAAAAAAGCGAAAAAAGAAGCATATTTTTTTTAAAACATTTCTTCTTTAAAACAAGATCAGTTATTATTAATTATTATGATTCAATTCTATTTTAAATTTATTTAGATAATTATACTCAAAATTTAAGAGCATATAAAATGAATATATTAATCCAATATAGCATATATAATTCATTTCCAAAGAAATATGAGAATCAGTACCTCAAACACATTGATATTATTCACATCAAATACTTTTTAAATTAATTTGAATATGCATCACTAATTCCATTCAAACATTCAAAAAAATTATACCGAATGAGAAAAATTTAATCAAACTAGTAGTTAATACTTTTTCTTGACTTATACTATATATTTTATGCACAGTTGTGCTACAAAAAATTTTATAAGTAAAGCATGTATCAGTCAAGGCTACATTCCTGTAGAAATATTTTAAGAATAATGAACCTTCATTATCCTTAGGAAAAAAAAACTCAAATGAATTTAAATTATAAAGTTTATTTTGTTGAATAAGCATGCCCTTTCTTAAGAAGGACTTTTAAAAATAAGAAAATTCGAATCCTTACTCCAAAAAGAATCAAAATTTTGAAACTTGAAACAAAAATATCCTTTTTCATTCAGAATTTTATTCGAGTTAGAATAGTTTCTATTCTAAAGGTTACTGCAGTAAACATTTTATTTTACCGCTCTATGGAATTTTATATAGTACTTCACATTACCATTTTCTTCGAATCATTATAATATTTGTTAGGATTGTTGTATAAATAGTGTAGCATATATAAGGACTAAAATAGTTATTTTATAAATTTGAATAGGATAATTTTCTTTATATACGCATTGGTTTTTATGGGCATCGACCGTTTGCAACGAGCTAGATTTTCTAATTAGAATGCAAGAAATACTTGTTTAGATCTATAAGATTTACAAATACATAAACACAACTATACATTCATTCGGTCCCGTTACTGATTTGATACTCCTACTTTGATATACACATTTCATCTCATTTCTTACTATCTTTTATTACAGTGGTTATGTTTCAATGGCCCTAAATATAGTATTTTAGTTTATTAAGTTATTTAATTAGTATTTCAAGTGACAGAAAAATCAGGAATTTTAAATGGTTTTTAAAATCAATCCTAGAACATTATGCATATTTTAAATTCCTAAATTCTGTAACTGTTTACTCTTGAATGTCCATTGTTTTATCTCAAATTTTACAGTCTCTTTTGTAACTTTAAAAAAAAATAAACGATAACGGCACTATTTGTGCAACGTAAAAATTTTCAAACTTGTATGGACTTTCGATTTCAATAAGGAAGTAAGTATAAACAAACATTTGGCAATACACCTAGAAAAGAGCCGGAAGGAAAGTCAATATTAGCTTATTGTCGCTTATTGTTACTAGGCAATAGTTTTGAACCCTAGATACTGTTTCTATTGAAACATATAAGTAAGTAAGAGAATAAGTTCAAATGATTTACTGTTCCTAAGATATCTATTCTATCCTTCGATTCTGGTAAAATGCAATATAGTTTAGAATAATTTAGATTTAAATTTTTAAAAGGATTGCTTATTTTTCTTAAGAAATTGCTTATTTGGCTAACATAATTCTGCTATTTCTGAATTGGGAGATGTACACATAACACGAGTTGATTTAATTAAAGCCTGCTTTATTTAGTACTAATTTTGTGCGAATAGTACTATTGTTTATTAGCGTATTAAGCTTATTCATTGAAATGTAATATTTCGTTCATAGTTTATATTCTTTTTATATTTAATACAATAATTATATTTGAAAATATGCATTTTTTGCTTGTTTAATCTGCTTATTAGAGTTGCGATGACTCAAGGGAAAGGTTGTCACCTTTCAATGAGGTGAACCGGGTTCGAATCCCATCGATGGCTGGTCGATACGAATCCACATCCGGCTTGCAGCGACTACAGAGTTAACGTGAAATATCCTCAGAGGTAGATGTATCATGGGTTCGAGTCCCTTTGTCATCAGGCAAACCGAGGGAGGTTCTCGAAGTCTTCCTCACCATGTAACGCAAATGCGGGTTAGTTCCCTCAAAAAGTCTGCCACGAAGGCAAATTTCTCCCAGTATTAGATTCATGAGTTCCTTTGTCTTCTGGATTGGGTTCAAAATTGCAAAAATTGGGTCGGCTGTTCAACGATGGTTATAAAAAAAATCTTTTCAGCAAAATACCTGCATCTAGATATACTAGAAAATTACGAGATAAGAAAGTAATAAAGATTTATAACCTCTCAAATGGAATGCTAGCTGAAACAACAAACTGACATTCGTTAATAATTGAGCATGCAATAGTCGAAGAAGGGGATAGCAGCCGGATAAAGTAACCCGAAAGTTTTACTACAGGAAAGAGAACAGCGGCCTTTGTTGTAGGTATCACCCATCCACAAACGCGATGTGATTTCCAGTCTGGAGAATTGCTTTAATATGCATCGATACAGGGTGTTAGGTACTGACTAACCTTAATGTATATATTTAAGACTCTTGTCGAAAATTGAATTGTAGGAGTGAAAAATTTACGTTTGGAATTCAAAATAAACATTGAAGTAGGGTCAAACCAAAATAAAAACAAATTGCTTCCGAAGAAAAATGGCTCTGAAAATACACTAAACTAGTTTAATTATAATCGCCTAATAAAGCTTAAAGGTGTTTTTAGTAAATATCTTTCGACTCCGCTATTTTTTCCCTAGCAAAAACAGGATTTAATATTTTAATTCACACTTAATATAATAATTCACACTTTCCTCAGTAAAGATTCGTTAGATTTTTGATAGTGCTTTTGTTTTTCTCCTCTTAAATAAGTCTCAAACCTAAATGTGTAAATAATTTTACTACATTAAAAAAAAACTTTTAAAAATTTGCATTAAGGCAGGTTTTAAAAAATTTCTGCCACCTTATAAAAGAACTTATTTTAGCGAGCAATCTATCTTTTTTTATGATTCATGTGATTTTTTGATAGTTTGATAAATTTTTTTTTTCAAATTCATAAGAATTTTTGATTTATATGGTTGAGTTTATTGCTCAAATGAAAATGTTATACATGAGAAGTTAAAATTGTAACTTCGATTCCAAATTAAGGCAATTAAACTGTAGCAGTTTCGTAATTTTTATTTTCCTTACAGTTAAGCATTATAAAACATTCAAAATGGCAATTATTGCGTAACTCTTTGTATGCACTTGCATAGGAATAAATAAACAGTGCTCGAAAAAAAAATACCGAAACGAAAACCTCTGAATACATTCTTATCTAATCATCATATTTTATTTTACCATTATTCAATCCATACAGTTTGTGGATTTGAATTCACATATGCTAATTAGTTAGAGTAGACAATATTTTAAGTTGCAAAATTATACTTGACAACGCATTTTCTCTGAATAAGCACATATTTATCGACACATTATGATTCCTGACCGTAGGCGTGGAGTAGCAGCAATAATTAAGTATGGCTCTAATAGTTTGGTCATGAGAGCTGTCAAAAGCTTGGATCCCTTAATGATAATTTTAATTTCTGCGCATTTCGTCATTTATCGAAAATATTATGAACAGCTAATACTTTTTGCAAACAATTATGAAATTCGTTTATCCACAGATAATTCCATGTATTATTTTATTTTTTTCAGATTTAATAATGGTTGAACAAATTTTGAACAGTAAGTACTCAAAATTTTACATAATTTGAAAGATTACGATTTTATATGGCAAAATACAAAATTTGACGAAAAAAAATCAGTCAATTAGTTCGAAAGAAATTGTATTTTAAACAACTGACTGTCTTAAAATATAATTTCCTGGGAATTATTCGATTAATTTTGTTGAAATTTTTATTTTGTCACATTAAATTGCATTCTTTAAAAAGTTGTAAAAATTTGCATACCTCAGAATTAAAAAAATTTTCCATTATTACAAAATAAAATAATAAATAATTATTAAAATACTTTTGGCATAAAATTATTTCTAGATGAATGAATTTTATAGCTTTCTGAAGAAAGTTTTCAATTCAGAAGGTTTCGAGATAGGACGAAACACACAAGAAGTAAAATGAGCATTAATTTGGCCAAACTTTCAACCACTAACCTGACCAAACCGTTGAAACCATATTTTTCATTTTGCTATAACCCCCTTTGGGGGTTAGAAATTCAAATTCTTTTAAAAAAAGATATGTATATTCAGAGAAAGTGCATTTTTGTGTTTGATTTTGTGACGTCTACGCTAATTAATTAGCATATTTCAGGTTATTCCCTTCGACTATTAAGATTAAGTTTTTGTACCTGAAAATAAAATCACTTACATTACAAGTTATACATCCCTTGTTCATTTCTTACACACTGTATATAACCAAAAAACTATATACTAATAAATTTTTAAGTTTTATTGAGCATCCATTTCTTTCATAAGTAAATAAAAAAAAAATTCTAAAGCGAAATGAGGCTTAAAAACGTTTAAAAATATTGGAGAATTAAAATATTAATATTAAAGGGCTTATTAGCAAATATAATTGGAAATCCTAAAAAGAAAGAAATTCAATTTTTGTAGCCTTTGGGAAGTCTCTTTCATATTTTACTAAATCTAGTTAGATTCTGTATTTCTTAATAAGCTATTGCTTTTCTAAAGAATACAAATTAAAACTATATTTTCGATGAGAGTGGGCGAGTTACACAGCGCAAAGTAGCGAAATATTCTATTGAAAATTTTTAAAATAAAATTGCCTATAAGAATTTATTTTTTTTTCCTCACACGCACACTTTTTTAGAAGATATGTGTTGATTTAAAAAATTAAGCATGCATAAGCTCATCTACTAAAACTATTATAACTATCATCAAAATAACTGACTAGAAAAAGATTTGCTAGTGAGAATAAAAAGGAAATTGAAAGGAAAAGGAATGAAAATAAAATGTGGATATAGAATGTTATTTGTACACTTAAATTTCTTTTTAGACACTAGATATAAGGCCGATTTATTTGTGTTGAAAACAAACTCTAAGTAAGAAGTTAGAATCTATAAGGCAATTCTATGTAGTGTTTAGGCGCAAATCGTAGTTTTAACAGAAAACTTCGGAACAGAAAACTGACACTAATCGTATGGTAATTCTTTACGATTCTCCTAATAGAAGTAGTACCATTTTTTTATTTATTCTGCGTTTCAATACCTAGCTAATTGTGTTTCATTTCAATTACCTTTGGTTTTAAATTGTGTAGTTATCATGAAACAATTTTTAAAATATTTTTCATGAACAAAATAAGCAAGAGATTGGAGATAATATTAGAAATACTAATTTGGTGACGTAGTCCAGACAGACATGCTACCAAGCTAACGGTGTTCAGTGAATTCATGTAACATAGCGAATAAAAATAATTAAATATTAAAGAATGTGTAATAAACTGCTGAACACTATAGGCAAGGAAACATGACAGATTTTATCGATAAATAATTTAAAAAAAGTAAATTTTTTATAGCTCAATTTAAACCAATGCTTATGCTTAATGCTTATGCTTATGCTCTCCTGAACAATCATTTATGACAGAACATCGGGAACGAAACGTAGGATTATGCCCGTTGCAGCAGCTGCGCAAATTGCAGGATGATAAAACAAATGGTTTTGGAGTTGTAGGAGAGACGCGCAAAATCTTATTTTAATTATTATAGGTTTAAAAAAACGCTATTTAGGGTAGGATAAACTAATACTTGTTCCGTAACTTTAGAGTGAACTTCGATTCATTATTTGTATTAGGAATTGACTTCAGTACTCAGTACTGATTTCTCCAAACATTATTTTATGTTCACTAATTAACCTCATTATTAAACATTCAATTATAAAAACAGTAATTTTCCCTACAGTAATTTTCACTAATTTTCACTAACAGTAACATAATTTTCACTAAAATAGATTAAATGCCATAAATTAATTAAAATAGGATTTACAATTTAAATAACAATATTCCAATTTTATTTGAAGAATTATCACGCATGGAAAGTATTTTCACTTTTTAGAAGGCTGATGATTTCACAGAAGTGTAGAAAGTTGATAATACCAGTTATTACGCTAAGCACGCAATAGGGCTGAATTATCGAACGATAACTATTTCTTCGCTTTATTCTTTTAAGAAGCGCTAAATGTCAAAGAGGAAATTTATTTCATGAAGAAAGTACGCTTGATTTAAAACTATATATCTTTTTTTTAGTTTTTGTTCACTGCTTGAATTGGTAAGTCACGTTCTTAAATAAAGACCGCGGAAATGGAGAATTATTTACGGTGTACTTATATTACTATTTTCATTTCTAAAATATAGGCCTATATTGACATACTTAAACATAGTATTCATTAATTTAATAATGTCTGAAAAAATATTTTCAGATTATGAGTTGAATCAGTGGCGGCTCTCTTTGAAAATGACAGACTTCTTTATATTTAGAGTGTTTTTTCTTGTTTTTCAATTTTCTTATGAGAAGTTAAATTTAATCAAAAATTCGTTTTGTTAGTCTGTTTAAATTGTTTTTTTGCTAGATAACTTGAACTTGAGTAAATTTTGCTTGAATAACTGTTGCTTGAAATTAAAAAAAATAATCCTCGTGCAAAAGGTATGATTGTCGAGAAATAAGTTCTCAGAGCTTTGATATATAACGTGGAAGTTTTACTTACAAGTGATTTAAAGAACTATCAGCTGTATTATTTTCATTTGAGAGTTAGACTTTTCAATTTCGTTGTAAAGGAAAGTTAATTAACAAAATTAATTGGAAGTAAAGTAAATAATCTACATTTTGTTTTTGGAATCGCTACTCTGAATATCCAAGAAATGATTGAAAATCGGAATCCTATTAAGCAAAAGTGGTTAATAACATGCTGGCTTGCTACACGGAGATAAAAATTCTGGTACAATTACAGTCTTGTGCATTAATGTAATTTCAGGTAAAAAAAAATAATTCTTAGTTTAATAATACCAAAATATACCTTATTTAAACCTTCCGTTTAGTAATTTCACCGTTCATATGGTTGAAAATAGCAATATGGTTTTCATAATTATAGTTCTTATTACCATGCATTTAGTAAAAAATGCAAAACTGAGAATTAAATCTATTCCAATAAATGGTTTTCATGACATGCTCTAAGTTGCAGGGATAGAATTGTCAAAGATCATGAAACTATATTAAATTGTTAATGTTACAAACTCATAACAAAGGTAAAAATTATCTAAGCTTTTTGGTGTTCTCATATACGCCAAGAAACTCAGTAGATTTTAAAAAATCACGGTTAAAAGTCTCATCAAAATACGATAATTTTTACCATGTACTATTAGTTTTTACCATACACTTTTCTTCAAAGTACAATAATCCTTTTTTTCTTTTAATGTTTGAAGCATTATTTGATTATTTCACTTGAATAATTAGTTTGTTAATAGAAAAATAAAGAATGAAAGTACTGATATACGGAACCATTTTATGTTTTCTTAATTAAATTTCATCCCATGAGAAAAATAATCAAAATTTTAATAATCATATTAGACACAGTGTGTAAAAGTTTCTGGCCAGTAAATATTCTCTGCTTTTTTACGCTTTAAACTATTTTTACAAGAAAAAAAAACCAACTAAGTAAATATTACAAAAATCCATTACACATGCATTTAAAAATTGAACTGAATAGAAGACAAATGATTTTCATTTTATTTTTTATTTTATTCAAATTAAAACAACAACACAGTGCTCGGCGACTTTTACTCGTCACTGTATTAGTTTCAAATTTTTGAAAGGGGGATCAATTTTAAAACAGTTATGAAAAGATGGAAATGTATCAAAATTGGTTGAAAATCACTGAGTCTGATAATCCTTTTAAAGGTATTCTCTAAGTAACATCCTTTCTTATTTTATCTTAATAGCAATGTAAGAGGATTTGTTTTTTTTTATGGTGCTTCACATTTATTTAAAGCTTTTATTTTATTTTTTGTTCTCCTTTTCGGGTTATTCCTAATGTCTAGTACCGTTTCATTTTGCTACTTACACTACGTAAAACCAAATATTTCTTCTAATATTAACCACTAAACATTTTCATTATATTTAGATCAGTGGTTCTTAACCTTTTTAAGCCGCGACCCAAATTTGAGAAATTTGTTCATGTCGCGACCCAAAAAAAAGTCTAAATTAGGCTGAGTAAGCCACAATGACTTCTTCTAGGAGGTGTTGGTATTACTTATTATTTGTTGTATTATTAACTTTTTTGGTTCGACTCAGCGCGACCCAAGAAATATGCTTCGCGACCCAATTTTGGGTCGCGACCCATAGGTTAAGAACCACTGATTTAGATCAATGTAACCATGAACTTTTATGAACTATTTTTAATAATAGTATTTTAATAATTCTATTTAATAAGCACTATTTTCAATTCAGCATAAAACTAAAATTCAGAATAAGTTAATGAATGAAAATCCATAGGAAAAACAAATTTTAAGGGGTGTTGCATACCACGTATTGCATGTGAGAATAAAGCATGTTGCATAGCAGCTATTGTACTCGAGGGGTGAAAATAACTTTCTTGCTAAGCAATTTTTTCATTTTTGAAATAATTATGAATTTAAGAATTCCATTAATAATAATTTATTGTTTAAATATCGTAAATGCATAATTGACTGCAAAAATATTCCGATTTAATAAAATCACAAATTACTAAATTATTCATTGAGAAGTCAATATATTTTAAAACATTTTTTTGTACTTAAATCAATTTTGCACTCATGAATTTGGAATATATCGAGTCATAACAGCAGTAATGACTCCATTTCTTAGAGATAATAATTCATTAGGCTTTTTATATAGGGGCATTTTTTTAAAGAAATACGTCAATTTATATTTTAAAATATAAATGCATTTTAATGTATAAGCTTTAATTATTAATTTCATAAAATGCCTTAAGAATTTTCCTTCAATATTTATCTAAACATAAGACAAAATAACAATTTTTCAACGTCATTAGACAATAAAGTACATCATTAAATTTTCTACAATATAATTACTAAACAAACCATTTCACAAATGAAAGTTTCCTGGAAATTATTAAAGTACCTCTAACAACTTTATTTTTATAGTTTCATTTTTATACCATATTGTTGACACAAGGAAATTAATTACATTAGAAAAAACGGTCTGAAAATCTACTCCCATCAGATCAGCATTTTGAATCTTTTTTTTTTCCTACAAATTGTGCGTTTTATCAAAATACACAAAACCAAATTAAGTGAAAATAGAAATACACATAAATTGATGCAGAACTCAGGGGAATATTGTGTGCAAACAAAAATTCAAGTGTCGAAGGAAACGTAAAAATATCACGTTAATTAATAATTCTTTGTTTTTTGCAAGGTAAATAGTATTTAATTAAATTGATGAAGCATGTTGGATAAAATGCATAAATATTAATATTGTTTGCCTAAATGCGAAAAACATTTTTCTTTATAAAGATAAAAGTGATAAATTAGGGTTTTAGAGGACATTGATAATTAGAATAAAAGTGATATAAGTTTAATAAATATGTAAATTTTGTAACTAATTTATTAATTTTTATATTTAAGAATTTCAGTCAAGTTATTAAAATGACTTCCTTTAAAGAAAAATAAAGTAAATTTAAATTAATTAGCTTCTAATATTGCAAATCACTTCAGATTTATAAGATATATCACAAACACTTGATTTCAGATGGAAGTAATGATTTTTATTTATAATATAAGTTTAATAAATATGTAAATTTTGTAACTAATTTTTTAATTTTTATATTTAAGAATTTCAGTCAAGATATTAAAATGACTTCATTTAAAGAAAATAAAGTAAATTTAAATTAATTAGTTAGTTTCTAATATTGCAAACCACTTCAGATTTATAATAAAATATATCACAAACACTTAATTTCAGATGAAAGTAAAGATTTTTATTTATAATATAAGTTTAATAAATATGTAAATTTTGTGACTATTTTATTAATTTTTATATTTAAGAGTTTCAGTCAAGTTATTAGAATGACTTCATTTAAAAAAAAAGTAAATTTAAATTGAATAGTTAGTTTCTAATATTGCAAACCACTTCAGATTTATAATTAAATATATCACAAACACTTGATTTCAGATGGAAGTAAAGATTTTTATTTTACCTGTATATTATCACAGTCTTGCCTTTTTCAAAATAAATGTGTATGAAAAAATATTTCTTCTAACGGATTCTATCTTTTCGAAAAGTGAAACTGACCTTTAGAGAGAACATTAAGCACTAATGGGTAAATAATCGAGTGCCTTTTAGCCAGTGTTGATAATCAATGTAGTAAAACATTGAGTTTATTAAAGACAATTCGTTAATTGATGTTCAATGATAAGTGTTATAAATGTTTAAGCAAAAACATTTAAAAACTATTACTTTTAACTTATTTTAAGAACAAATTATATCTAATGAGGAACAAAGGCGAAAAACAATTTTTTCTACATTTTTACGAGTGCAGTTTCTCACGTTTCTGATTTTTACTTCAATTAAGTGATGAATATTATTAAATATGCAATTGTTCTAAAAATTTTGCTTAATTTTATTGAATGTTTTTAGTTATATCAAAAAAGGTAAGGCAAAAAATTAGTTTTCTTTAAAAATAGTCATATTTCTAGTAATATTTAACCAAGATGTACGAAAATTTGGGCACATAATAACCAAAATAATTGTTACAATTTACAAATTTATTGCTAAAGTTTTTGACGAACGGTGTTCGGAAACACTATTTCACGTTTTTTAAGTTTATTATTGGGCTGTCCCTCAAATCTCTAAGCTTCATTGATTTGAATGAGAAATCACATGATTTAAGCATTTTCTAAGTAATAAAATTATTCTCTATGCATATCTTTAAAAATATGAAAAATGTATTTGCATAGAAGTGTTTTCATTACTTTGTCCAGACCCTGAATA
>NC_092206.1:21191822-21194757 GCF_043381705.1 Parasteatoda tepidariorum
TCGTATATATATATATATAAATATATATAAAAGGCTGATTATAGCGTTTACATGCAATCCATCTTATTCCCGTAGCTTGCAAATGCTTATAAATTTAGAACACAAAACGAGAAAATTGAAAGTAATAATAAAAAATAAACTAAGCATCGGGCAACAAGAATTGATTAAAATTTTATATTAGATCTCAAAATTTATCGACAATATTTATACAAAAACTAACTTAAGTAAATGCTTAAATGATTCTGATAGAGTTAGAAGCGATTAGTAAATTTTTTGTAGCTTTAGTTACTGGTTTTAAGTGTGTCGCATAATTTAAATTAAAAAAAAGGATAAATTCTAAAAGTAAAATTTGTTGGATCCTATAAACTAAGTATTAAATACGTCTTTTTTTATTAATTTGATTCCATAAAAATAAACTCAATTTTAAGAAATAAGCTGTTTGAGCTTAATTTTTAAGGAGATTACAACAGAAAGAGAGCTTGAACATTCTCTAAGTCAAGTCACTGTGTGACGGTGTCCAATTTGTAGCCTATTGAGATAGCTGGAGTACATTTTTTTTTTAATCATACAATTATGAATGTATCAATTCTTTTTTGATTGAAATTGGAATAAAGCTTTAAAATGCAGTGCAATTAGTTCAGCAGATTAAAAATGTCACGACTTGCTAAAAAACATGATCATCTGCATTTAAATGTGTAGCAATATTTTATGTCCCTCTCTAGATTAAAAAATCGGAATTCCAGCCCCCATCACAAAATTGACGAGACTTGGAAACTTGAAATTACAAAGGTGTGTAAAAATGAACAGAGAGTACGATGAAATAAGAACTTATTAATTTATAATTAGTTCGGAAATTAACAGTTTAACTTGTCGGAAAAAAACTCCTTAAAACATTTTGCTGACCTCAGAAATGTGAACCAGTGAACCAGAAAACACCAGTGATGGAATTTTTTATGAAAATTGGAGCGTAATTGCTTATAAATTCCAATATCTTTCAAAGTTATTGCAATTTTAAGCACTTTACTGCAAATTTTTAATCACTTATATATTTACGTTTTATTTTAATTTTTTGTGCGAAATCTATTTGATTTACGAACTTGGCATTACGAAGGTAAATAAACAAACGTGCAAAGAGTACGACGGAATGAAAGCATTTAAGATTTGACAATTAGTTCCTAAATTATTCACAATTTAATGTGTAGGGAAAAATCCCACGTTTGGTCGATCTGTAGCCCGTTGAAATGCAACTACGGAGGTGACTTGACATATGGCTTAAAGAGACATTTTTATCCGTGAACATAAGGTAAATTTTGCTTCGATATTCCTAGTTATTGAAAGCTTAATTGCTTTCTATGATTCTCTTTCAGCTTTTTCTGTTTTATTATTCACTACTTATCCATTGTTGTGGGGAAATTTTTCCTTCAACAGATTTTTTATTGAGAGATTTCTATTTCTACCGAAGTACGGAAGGAAGATAACTGCTAGAGATTATATATTGCCAGATCTAATCATTAGCGCTTATATTGAAATTTCTCAAAATAATCATAATAATATATAGCGATTTTTCCGCATTTGAATTGTTATAAGACTTGTTAATGAGTGACATTGCTTCTTATTTATTTCTTCTTATTAAAACTCACACTCTGCACTGTTTTGGTAATTTTTTTTCTCTTTTCAAGTTCGGAAGATTATTCTTCGAATCTAGGTAGTCGTTCATTTTGTTATGATTAATATGTTAACAAAATTTAGTTGCATAGAGCTTCAGTAAATACATATTCTGTAAACAAAATATTCAGTAATTTGTGTAACATATTGACGTTTAATGGAGGAAAAAACAATAATTGGGAAGCAATTACAGATTACAGGGGTTAGCAAGCGGAACAAGCAGAGGGTGGTGACACCTAGTATAATTAATTTAAAAAAACTGACACCGATAGTACATCTTAAAAAGTTAAATGGAAAAAAAAAAAAATACAGAACCAATGTTTTTTTGTAATGGGAATAGGAAAGTTAAATATTTAAATATTACCACATTATTTACTGCAGCTCATACCATTTACGCATATTGAAAAATGTGTCATGGATAAATATTTAGAATTTGATATTTTGACGAGTTTTAGTAGTGCAATATCACCCCCCAGCAACTCATTTGCTTGAAAAAAAGAAAATAAACGGAGAAAAAAACAAAACCGGAGTAATTAATTCCGGCATCACGAAACCCCACTAGATTTTTCTTTCTAATTTTGATGCAGCTCTGGATTTCTGTTTTTTTTCTTTTTAGTACAGAGGAAATGTGTCAACACCGTAATTATCGATGTGTTACTCAGCGTCAGGTTTCCAATTATGTGAAACTTGGTCAGATGAAACCTCTTACAAATTAGACGCAAAATATTTCTTTTTTCCTTTTAAAGATTATCTAGAATATTTTTTTGAAATAAAAAACACATATTTGATTTTTTTTTTAAGAAAAAATAATTTACTTTTTTTTCTAGGCACTTTTCCTTTTAATGTTCTTAAGAAACAAAATAGTATATTTATTATAACTTCTAACATTTGTACTTTTACTTTCATATTTGTATGTAGAAACTTCTCAAAAGGTGAAAGCCATAATGTCAACTGAATCTAATTTTGACTTCTATTACACTATTCAAGATATTTATAGTAAGCATATTACATTTATAAGAAAGAAACAACTAGTTATCTCAACGAATTCTAACCCCAGCCAAGAAAATTAAATGAACTTCGCAATATATGGGGGAGAGTGGGGTCAATTGTAACAGGTTACGATTGTAGAGAGCAAAAATTTCGAGTGTCGGGTTCTAGATTTGGTTCCTAGGTGGCGCACAAGGTGTATTTAATAAATCTACATGTACACCCCTGCTGGCAACCATTTTTATGTACTTTTGAAAGAGTTACATCACAAAAGATATTTTCA
>NC_092206.1:21195308-21266079 GCF_043381705.1 Parasteatoda tepidariorum
TTTTTTTTCTGGAGAATATGTCATTTAATATTTTGAATTAAGAAGAATTAAAACAATTTTAGTTCACAACGGTATTTCTGAAGAAGACGCTGTTTTACTTTTTAGTAAGTAGATATACCTTGTTGCTTTTATTTCGAAAATAATTTTATTTCGAATGTGTTATATACACATTCCATTTAAATTTGCTGTTTTTCAGCGTTTTTCAACAAAATATTATTCATTTAAATTATTTGTCAAAAAAATTTTTTAAAATTTAAAGTGTTAATTGTGGATGATTATGGAATATTAAAAAAAATCTGATTCCATGCTAGAATCTTTGTCAAAGCATGTGGGAATATATTATATCTGATAAGAGTTTTAGAATTTTTTCAGATTTCATATTAAAGTTTTAACATTTTATTTTAATATAATAAATTTATATCCCTGTTTTAGTTTTTTGATGAATAATTTTGGTACAAAACATTTCTGGGTAATTAATTTCGTATCATTCCATACTTCTTTTATAAAAGATATTTACGAAATTATTGTTAATATAGTCTATAATTGCTTTTATTTAAATTGTTTTCTATTAATAAAGTTGACTGTCTTTAATTTTTGAAAGTTCACCTTTCCAATATCCATTCATTCAAATCAGAATCTTCTGATGTTCAATGCATTTTATTATAAATATATCATTCAAAGAAAAAGTGTAAAATATTATATTTAAAAAAAATAATGGAGTATTTTGAATTTTTCTGTTTTTATGCTGTATTTAGCGTTTATTTAATTGGAATTCAGAATTAATGCTATCTTCGTGTTTCATAAAGTATTTATCACATTATACAAACTACTTTTCATTTGTTGCTAGCATAAAAGTTCTTACCACTTTTCTTCAAGTTCAATTTTCGATGCAAAATTGAAAATGCTGAATTAATATTTAATTAAAAATACATAGCTAATTAAAGTATTTGAAAATGCAAATAAATTAAAATTTTTCAATAGTTATAGATTGATAGTAAAAAAAATAGGAGCATAATTAGAAATAATATTTATTATGAGATATAGTTCAATTTGAATTTATATACCTTCATCCCAGATGAAAATAAACTGTAGTTTTTCTACAGAACTGAAGTAATTTCGTAGTTTTTCTAGAGTTAACTGCAAATTTTCTGTAGTGCAATCTTAACTGTAAAAACACTGCAGTTACTTTGCAGCTAATGCGAAGTAATTTCTCAGTAATTTATTTCGAAAAAGCTTTGAGCTATTGTCTACAAAATTACTGTAGTTTAAAATTACTGGTCACTTTAAAATCATGAATTTAGAAAAAACTGAAACCTTAAATCCGTGGTCATTCTGCAGTAAATTTGAAGTAATTATGCAATCATTGTTTCAGAAGCATACTTTCTGATGAATCTGCAGAAAAACTGCAGTTACTTTGCATTGTTGTAAAATTGAAAGAGTTTGATGTCTTCAATCTTGTTTTCCTGGCTGGTATATTATATTTTTATAATGTTTTTTCTTTTTGATTATATAATAATTTCTTACAATTAGGTAAAAATTCTAAACGTATATATTGATAACGGAAATAACGTACACTATCTATATTTACAATACTTCAAATTCATAAAATACATACTTGATTTATTTGATGTAATTATTTATAATTCAGAAGCGATACAATTTAATTAGTTCAAAATAAACCTAAAATTAGGTATTTAAATATTTCTGTATTTTGATAATTTTAATAAAAATGTCGTTTTTATTAATTTTTATTATTTATTTCTTTTTGACTTAAGAAAACTATGTTTGAGCAAAGTTTATGGTAAAAACAATAGTAAAGTAATGTCAAGTAGTTAATGTTAATTAGTTATGTCTTTTATTCGAATTCATACTAAGCTAGGATTATTGCAGAACAAAAATTATGCTTATTTTTTTCTAATCGAAACAAGTATATAGTTTGGATTTTAAACAAATTTATATCAAAAGAGTTTGCAAAATTGAGTTTGAAAAAGGGTGTTTAATCCAGATATTTTAGCTTCAAACGTCTTCTTCAAAAATTAATTAATTTCAATTAGTTTCAGAAATTTGTCTTAAAAAAATTTAGGCAATTTAAAACAATATTCCCAGGGGCCCCCATCAGGGGGGAAAGTGGGCGCACGATGCGCCCACTTAAAGCTTGGCGGGGGGAATTTTTACACTAAATAAAACGAATAGTTTGGGGGGGAATTTGGACGAGAGAATTTTTTTTAAGTACATAAATAAAAGAAGCAACATAGCACTATTTCGAGCAAGTTAACATGGAAAGGGGAAGTTAGCAAATTTTTTTTGGGGGGGGATGAATGCGCCCAAGTGCTTGGGGGGGCACTGAATATACCTTTTTTATTGCTTGAAAATAAATCTTTATAAATTAAATGAATAAATTTGTCCGAAAAAAAATAACTCATAGTATTTTCAATTGAAACTAAATGAGCATAATATTTATAAAACTGCTTACTTTAAAAATTCGTTTAGAACTCCTTACTTTTAAAAATTAAACTTGAAAGAAAAATGAGGGAAAGAAAAAAAACTCAAATCTTCAGTGATAAGGAATTTTTCATAAAAAAAAACTCGCAAGTAATAATGCATTTAATTGTTGTTTTACCGTATACAATCAAAGCAATTGGATAACCATAAAATGCTGCTATTCAAACTGTCAACTCTGAAAAAAAAATTTCAACTGTGTTTTCACCTTATTTGATTTAACAAATGAAAACTTTATCCTCGCCAACAAGACCCAGCTTATGAAAGTAATTAGTTCTTTGTAGCCGTCTTGACACAGGACTGTAGCCGAGATGGTTAATCGGTCAGTCTCACGACAGACGGGAAGCGAGTTCGCATCTCTAGGATACACAGAGTCGATATGCTCACAGCGAAAACTTTCACAAGTATGATACTATCTAATTCGATATTCAAGTTCAACAATCGTTAAGATAAAAGGAAAATTCCTATATAAGGCTTCAATTCAAAAGGAATTTTTTTAAACAAAAACTATAGTATTTTCTATCGCTTACGATAGATGGCACCACTAAATACAAAAATTTTGTATATTAACAATAAAAATTTTGACTGCAATTTACAAACTGAAATACTGAAAATCGCTCAAATACGAGTTAAAATCACTCAAGTTTGAGTGAAAACGATCCACTCAGGTAATACTGAAAGTCACTCAAACTCGAGTGAAAATAACTCAAGTTTGAGGGAAATTTTTTTCACTCAAATTGAGCTATTTCCATATAACTCTATCACTTGAGTGATTTTAACTCAAGATGAGAAGGCCGGTTTTTTCTAGATGAAAGAGTTAAATAGCACTCAAGTTGAGTTATTTTCACTCGTTCTTTTTAAGAGAGTAAGGAATTTTTTTTCTAGTAGAGGATAGTCTACTTTACTCGTCTGTCNAATTTTTATTATTTATTTCTTTTTGACTTAAGAAAACTATGTTTGAGCAAAGTTTATGGTAAAAACAATATTAAAGTAAAGTCAAGTAGTTAATGTTAATTAGTTATTTCTTTTATTCGAATTCATGCTAAGCTAGGATTATTGCAGAACAAAAATTATACTTATTTTTTTCTAATCGAAACAAATATATAGTTTGGATTCTAAACAAATTTATAGAAGAAAAGAGGCTATATTATATTTACTATTTATAGATAAAAGAGTTTGTAAAATTGAGTTTGAAAAAGGGTGTTTAATCCAGATTTTTTAGCTTCAAACGTCGTCTTCAAAAATTAATTAATTTCACTTAGTTTAAGAAATTTGTCTCAAAAAAATTTAGGCAATTTAAAACAATATTCCCAGGGGCCCCCATCAGGGGGGAAGGTGGGCGCACGAAGCGCCCACTTAAAACTTGGGGGGGAATTTTTACACTAAATAAAACGAATAGTTTGGGGAGGGATTTTTTTTTAAGTACATAAATAAACGAAGCAACATAGCACTATTTCGAACAAGTTAACATGGAAGGGGGAAGTTAGCAAAATTTTTTTGGGTGGGGGGATGAATGCGCCCAAGTGCTTGGGGGGGGCACTGAATATACCTTTTTTATTGCTTGAAAATAAAGCTTTATAAATTAAACGAATAAATTTGTTCGAAAAAAAATGACTCATAGTATTTTCAATTGAACCTAAATGAGCATAATATTTATAAAACTGCTTACTTTAAAAATTCGTTTAGAGCTCCTTACTTTTAAAAATTAAACTTAAAAGAAAAATGACGAAACTTAAGGGAAAGGAAAAAAACTCAAATCTTCAATGATAAGGAATTTTTCATAAAAATAAACTCGTAAGTAATAATGCATTTAATTGTTGTTTTACCGTATACAATCAAAGCAATTGGATAACCATAAAATGCTGCTATTCAAACTGACAACTCTGAAAAAAAAATTTTTTAACTGTGTTTTCACCTTATTTGATTTAACAAATGAAAACTTTATCCTCGCCAACAAGACCAAGCTTATGAAAGTAATTAGTTCTTTGTAGCCGTCTTGACACAGGACTGTAGCCGAGAAGGTTAATCGGGCAATCTCCCGACAGACGGGAAGCGATTCGAATCACCAGGTTACACAGAGTCGATATGCTCAGTGCGAAAACTTTCAAAAGTGCGATACTATCTAATTCGATAATCAAGTTCAACAATCGTTAAGATAAAAGGAAAATTCCTATATAAGGCTTTCATTCAAAAGGAATTTTTTTAAAAAAAAACTATAGTATTTTCTATCGCTTACGATAGATGGCACCACTAAATACAAACATTTTGTATATTAACAATAAAAATTTTGACTGCAATTTACTTAAAATCGCTCAAATACGTGTTAAAATCACTCAAGTTTGAGTGAAAACGATCCACTCAGGTAATACTGAAAGTCACTCAAACTCGAGTGAAAATAACTCAAGTTTGAGGGAAATTTTTTTCACTCAAATTGAGCTATTTCCATATAACTCTATCACTTGAGTGATTTTAACTCAAGATGAGAAGGCCGGTTTTTTCTAGATGAAAGAGTTAAATAGCACTCAAGTTGAGTTATTTTCACTCGTTCTTTTTAAGAGAGTAAGGTATTTTTTTTCTAGTAGAGGATAGTCTACTTTACTCGTCTGTCAATTAATACTAATAATATATCGGATTTTTTGTTAGTTAAAAATAGTAATGTAAAAAATGTTACAATTGACCCCACTCTCCCCTACACAAATGTCTTGAAGATTCTAAACAATATGGTTGTTCAAGAAACCTTTTACTATTGTCTAGGTTTTGAGATGGCAAATTATTACATAGCTATATTTAAGGTAACAGGTACCAAAAATGTATATGTTTTAAGATTTTTCGTAGAAAAACATTGCTCTAAAATTTTTTAATGTTACAGTTACTTAAATATTTTTTTTACGTATCTGACTTCTACAACGTATTTCTTTTTCTTAAATTTATTTATTTGCTCAAAGATTGCTCTGGATCAACCCGTTGCGTTAGACAGCCCAGATTAGATTTTGTTAAAATGCTTTGGGCGTATGAGACTTTTTCACCTCTTCCAACTTACTTTTCTACAACTTTTTTTTATATATATATCTCTGTTTTCTTTTTGGAGAATTGATTTTTGTTTTCTTTTTCCTTTTTTCCTTCTCCACCTTTTGCTTCTTACGCGAAGACGTTATTTTGAGAGGGGGAAAACAGTGCCATTTTCCTTCTTCCGAGCGTTTATCCTAACAGTTTTGTGAGGTTTGGTGACCAAAAAAAAAATCATTATTTTCTAACTTTAGGTCTTGAAGATGAGAGAATCCAGAAAAAGAGCAAGATGTGACCCTGGGGAAAGTTTTAGTCGTGTCTAGAAATCTAGGGCTGATGGAAGAAGAAAAAATTTATAACAGACTTTAAAATTATGTTGTTGACAATGCTTGTAATTATTTTTTCAAGTATTCATCAGTAAATTTAGATTTTGTGATTTATTAAAAAAACGGAAAGCACAATGTAAAAGAAAGTCTAATAATCAAAGTTTTTCAAAGAAAGAAAGCATTGTCGAAATACAAAAGAATATCATCTGAATAAAAAAAGCAACTTAATTAAAAATATATATCTAAATAAAAAAACATCGCAAATATCGTCTGAAATAGAAACCATGAATAAAAATGCATCATCTGCAAGAAACAAAATCGCTTGGATAAGAAAATATCGTCAGGAAATAACAGCTTGACTTCCAATAGCGCACATCATAGAATATGCATGGACAATAATCTTTAAAACTTTCTTTGGCACGTTAAAGCCTTCTTGTCTGAATAAGACTAGTATACTGTTCGTAAATGCTATATAAAGAAGTGAAGTTAATGATAGAATAGTTTAAAAATTTTTTTTGCATCGTATTCGTTTGTAAGAGGGGAGGGTTTTTAATATTTGAGTTGACTACCTCAGCCGCAGTAAGATTAAGCATTCCCTAAAATATGTTGGAGTGTTTCTGGCTAAATCCACGGCTTAGACATTTTACGTAAAAATTATATTTTAGAGTACAGTATCAGCCTAGGGTTATCGTGGTTGCGTGTTTCAGGATACTTTCAGCGCAAAACTTTCGACAAACACACCTACACAATATTTGAATACAATATTTTCTTTGAGTAATTGCGCATTAAAGATATAAGTATAGCTTTTGTTTTTAAATGCCAACGAATTATTTTATTTATCTCATTTTAATACCTTCATTGAATCCCACAAACCTTCTAAGTTTTGAACTCAGAAGAGAAATGTGAATTTTGTAGAGGAAATGATTTTTAATTGCTGTCACAGATTTTTGTTGTTGTATTACATATGCGCTTTATTTGTCAGTTTTTGTTCGATCTGAGTTTGTACAAGATTTATGTAAAATTCAGCTAGACTTTTCAATGACTTTATTGCATAATATTTAAGCAGGCAAAATATTAATTTAAGAGCAATGTTCATGGTAACACCAAAAGGCTCTACGTATTTTACTTGAGTTCTAACGTTAAACCAGCTACAGTTCATAAAGTTATTGTCATAAAACTTGCATTCTCCCTGGATTCTAAAATGAATAAATTGCATATGAACTGCTTTAAACAATCTGAATTACAATGCTAAATTGTGGTATTCATTGGTGACACCGGTAAAAACGTCTCTCCACGCCACTTGAACAGGGTGTACTAAATGATGTGGTATTCCAACCACAGCTGTTAACGGATGGAGTCCTGCAAAATGAGGATATGGGCTTGGCGATGGTTGGGATGTGTTTGTGCTACTTTGTGGCACATGCATACGGAAAACGGAATGAGATTTTAGGGAAAATGTCAAATTATAGACATTGTCGGTTCTGATATTTTCTCGAAGCATTCCCCTCCCACACAGACAGAAGGCACTTATAAAGCATAATTAATTTGGCGTGGAGCGAAATCTAATTCAAGTTAAAAATACATCAGTGAATATTACAGTAATATTTAAAAACCTGTATCATTAAAGTAATTCAAAATACTTGATACAAATTCCAGGTGAAAAAATAAATAAATAAAAGAGGCATAACAGCAATGATAATAATGAAATAAAATTTTTATTTCAATAATTAATTTTTATTTTAATAATTTTTATTTTAATAATGAAATAAAATTTTTATTTGCCTTAAATTAAACTACACAATTTATCATTTTTATCAATATTTTAACTGGTTTATATTACATCCTTTTAATTTGATAGAGATCATCATGAATTAATTTAAATTTTAATTAAAATAAAAAAAACGGTCTTAGTATACATAATTTATTTATAAGTATTTAAGTTATATACTCTTTATATATTAATAAAGAATATACTCTAAGGGTAAGAATATAATTTAAGGGTATTTGTAAGGCACATATAATTTACTTTACATACCTTACAATTTTACAGGTCTATAAAATATGAATGATGTTATACTAACTAGTACACTGATAAAAGAATAATGAATAATTTCTTACAAATAATCAAGCATGTAAATACATTATCTTCTATTTTGCGAAATAAATTCTCGAGGTGGAATACTTAATCACAGTGCATTTGGAGTAGTTTTTTTTTAATCAAAACCTACAGAATATTAACTTGCTAGCAAAATACTTTGTAATCAAGTAAAGAATAAAAGAACTATGTCTACATAAATCTTGCTTTATACCACCGTAGTGCGAAGCTTTACGATCTAAGTTCTTTATTCATAATTTTTAAATGCATTGAAATATTTTATATACTAGTTCGGTAAATCTTTTGATAAGGTTAAAAGTTACAAAAAGAAACGTGAACATAAAGTAAGCAGTGTTAAAAAGTTTATACTATGAAGAAAAAAATGCCTTAATGAAAATTTAATGAGTTAAAAGTTTTTCCATTGAAATTGTATTTAATTACTTTTATTTTCATTCATGTTAGGAAAAATAAAGATTATAGTGTATGCTTGGTATTTTAGTTTATGTTCCTGAATTATAAATTCATTTCCTAAAAGTTTAAAACTTTATGAATATAGCTACTCTGACAAATGCATAATATTGTACAGAAAATTTACAAATTTAGAAAAAAAAATATTGAATAATATTTTATTTTTTTCTTATTTATTTTTCTTTACATGAATTAGACTTTATTAACCAACTTTTCAGCGTGTTTAGAATCATGTTTAGTGATTGCTGCAGCATGGTGGCTTTTCTTTGTTTTCTTAAAAATAAATATGAATAATATTTAAGCAAATACAGTCCGTCTAATATAATCTTAATATTGTACTGAAAATCTTAAATTGTATTAAATTACGCTGCACTGGGAAAAAAAGTATGACCAAACCTACCAGAATATGGTAAAATTTACTGTCTTTCTGGCGTCCATGGCAACACCATAAAACTCGGTGATTTTAACTGAAGCGCTATGGTGAAATTAACAATAAAATATGGTTTTATAATGTGTGATGAAATTTGATAAATATGGTGAAATTTGGTAATTTTATCAAGATATTTTAGAGTATGGTATACAAACCATTTATTCGGTTAGATTTTCCTTTCAGTTTTGTATATTTTACTAAATGCGTGATAAAAAGAACTATAATTTTAAAAACTGGAATTACCGATAAAACGTTAACATATGAACGGAAATATTACCAAATGGATAAGTTAAGTAAAAGTAAGTTAAAATTAATGTCGGTGTTTTATTATCTAGGATTATGTTATTTTTTACCTGAAATGACAATAAGTTTCTCCTCCTTTTACAATCTTTTTTCAAGTTTGTGAATTAAAACCAAATTTTATGCAACACAAATAAAATTTATTCTTACCCAAACTAAGATTTCATTGTTTCAATATTTATTTTTCTTCATTAGCTGAAAACTTTTTATCCCCAAAAATAATATTAATATTAACTTTTTACCGTAAAATACATTTTAAAAGTTTACGGAATAAAAAATCATATATTCCGTAATTTTACAGTAATATTTATTATAAAAGAAAAAAAAATATCGAATCACCGTATTGAAATAAACGTTGCAGAAAAAACTACGGTTTAAAATTTAATGCTAAAAACGAACTTTTTGGTAAAATGGATATTACAGATGCTGCACTCAAAATACCTGTACTTTTTACCGTGATTTTATCCAGAGTTTTTTACAGTGTGGTTGTAGGAGGATAAACGCAACAAACTAAAATTCACTGTTTTCATTTCCTCATTTTCACAGTGTACATTTCTGAGTAATCATCTTCAGTTGCTCTAAATCCAATTTCCAGCATCAAAAAATATAAAGCTAGAGGTTATAAATTATTATTATTGCTAATACAAGTTTTAGAATGGAAAATATTTACGATGAAACTAATAATAAATTACTCATAGGCAATAAAATATTCCGTTAAACTGGCTTAGTTTCAGAAAGTAATATGCATATAAATATTACTTAGCAAATTATTAACAGTAAACTAAGTTGTAGTTATAAACTTAACAACGATTTATTAATAATAATTAATATTAATGCAAAGCAATAAACTAGCAAATAAGGCAATAAATGATTTTGCAAAAATTGCATAAAAACAATTACATAACCATGTTAAAAAAAAACTTATTCAAATTTCAATTAATTGTTTTGGAGGGAATAGTTCCTACAAATGGTTTCTATAAATAATTTCAAAAATAAATTAAGTAGTCAAAATAAATTAATATCTACGAATGAAACTATCACGATTTGGGAAATTTATCTCCAGAGATTCTCTCAAACTTTCTAGAAAATTAATTCATCATTCTAAAATTCTTTAGACACTTGACAAAGTGCAGTTTAAACCACTTTGTTTACTTAAATTATATCAGAACTATTATTTACCAAGTAGAGGTTTTAAGATTATTTACGGTAAAGTTGGCAAACTATTTTGTTTCGCATTTAACTTATTGGAAAGCATTCTATTCAAAAACTTTTAATCCTCAAGGTACATAAATGTGTATATTTTTATTATAAAAATTCTTCTCCAGCTTTCTGAATTAAAATGTCCATTAAACATATATTTTTAAAAAAATGGTTAGTTATTAGTCATTAAAATAGTTGATAATATGACAAAAAATAACATAGTTATAAGATTTACATAATTTGCAGGTAAACATGGAATATGAAATAAATAAAGTTTCCATAAAATTTATGTACAAATATTCCCCATTTTTCCACATAAAAATATAAAATTCATTAGAAAAAGATGTGTTAAAGAAATATTTAAAACTCTTTCATCACCAAAAATAATATTAAAAATGTTTAGAAGAAAATATAAGCATGAGTATCTTCATCACCAAGAAGAGTATTAAAAAGTTTTGCTGTTGTCAGAAAGAAATGTTTCATTCAATCAAAAGAATGTAAAGTAATCAAAATGTGGAAAAAAAAGTAAAATAAATGAAACAATTGCTTTTATTTTTATTGAATACTGAGACTAGTTAAAGTAAAAACAACATTCTTTGGAAAAATAATAGTTAAAAAATAAAAAGTTCCTTTCATTGAGCAATCTGATTCGAATAAGAAAAAGGATCAGAGCAGAAGAATTTATTAATTTAGTCACGTTTAGAATCAAAACCAAATATAAAGACTTGTTTTTACTAACAACAAATGAAAGAACCTTCACTGTACACCAGACATTAATTATCCGGCCCCATTATTTCCAAATAATTGTTATTTCGTTCTTGAGATTTTTCATGGTAAATTCTTTTATCTGCTTCAAACAATTCAACATTAAACCTTTGTATTTATTAGTTAAAAACATTTTAAAACTAAAATGTAGTTTACTTTCTTCCTTTCTTTTAATGATTGTCATGTATTTTTTAATATTTTTTGTGTCAAATAATAACTATTAAAATAAGTAAATTTAAATGTAGAAATTATTTCTTTATGTGTACACCATTGTTTATGTATACACCATTCTCTATGCATGCACCATTGTACGCAGTCACGACAAACAGTATATCTAAGTTCGGCTGCTAAACAGTGAAAACTATGGTGTAATACATTTCCGAATTTAGCGATGGAAAACTTAAAAGAATGTGCGTTATTTCAAGTTAATACCGAATAGAGCCACCATACGCATTTTAAAGTGCGCAGTTAAATTTAAACTTCAGTGAATGAGAATACTTACGGTGCTTCATGATCAGATGCATTTACTTTATTCATAAATTATTTTCGCCAATTATGGCGTACGATTCGAAACCCTCAAGCAACATGGCTAGCCTGTTTACAATTTGAGCACGAGAAAGACGAAGTTGGTTTTCACTCCGCAAAATGCGGAATATATCACGGTAACTGCTTTAAATTCTTATGAAGGGTAAATATGTTTTATATGTATGTACAACATGTATGTATGTACAATAACGATAATTATATTCTCACAAGAATTTTTGCATAAATTAGCCAATTGTATTAAGTAAATTTTAAATATTTAATTTCTATCTGCTTTAGTTGTACTAAGCCTAGTTCGAAGTTACATAAGTATTATTTTTTTGCTGCATGTATGTCTGATTAAAAAACTAATTTTATCTTAAGAAACGTATGTATGGATCTTACATTAATAGTTTTTGGTTTAAATTGCATTGCAAAAGTGATTTTACTCACTTTTATGGGCGTCGTATTTTAATGCAATTATTAAATTTAGGGTTATTGATAGATAAAAATGGTGGTGGCTACTTTACACCAATTAGTGTAAAAAAACGTTTTTAGTGTAGGGAAATACCTGGATCCAAAATGTACGTATGACGCTTTATTGCATCTCTATGGAGCAAAGTAATTGCCACCGTTTGCCACCATAGAGAAACACTAAAATTTTTTTTAGAGTCGGTGTTGCGTATTTACTCCAGAATTCATGTATCTAAAAATGGCTTATGTCCTTCAAAGTCTTTAATGAATTTTAAGATTCACACTCTGTAAAAGCTATGGTGTGAATTATCTCTGAATATCAAGCAACTAAAAAGTGTAAACGGACACTTTATTTCAAGTTGACATCAAATCGAGTGTTCAGATATATTTCAAAGGGTGATGTATACTTCAAAGGGGGATATACTTTAAATAATCTAAGCACTAATAATTGAGAATACTTACATTAAGATCACGCTCGTTACCCAGAGTACCCGGGGTCTGACAAGCTCGGGGTACACTTTTCTCCTTACTATATAAAGATAACTGATTTTTAATCAAGAAACACTTTTAGGTTTCAACAATTATCATGTTAATATAATTATTGTAACCTAAAAGTTTATGTTAGTTATGTTAGAGAAAAGTTTATGTTAGAAGTTAATATTAGATATGATGGTTTAAATGTGATATTTTTAAAATATGTTTTAAAATATTTATTATACTGAAAATCAAGTATTTATAATGATCAATAAACTCAGTTAAACTATACTAGTTAAATTTGGTGAATATCTGTAAAGTTCAATTACTGTTAAATAAATGTGTTGTGGATTAAAAAAACCTAAATTTTCTTGAGATTTATAACAGTTTATTACTGTTATAATTGTTTTTCTATAAAAATTTAGAGGAAATGTCGAAACGAAAATGTTCAATGAATGTATTGGACATAATTAGTTTGAAGTTAAATTCCAATGAAGCTACAGAGAATATGTTAAATAATTTCAATCATCTGTAATTGGATTACTTGACTGATTTCAAAATATCGGATGATAGGATGATGTATGAAAGAAGCAAATGGTAAGCTACAGTGAAAGCTGTAAGCTTTATAAGCTAAAATTTCGTAATTTAGTAACAAAAAAGGCCAACAGATAGCGCTATACACTGCACGGAAGGTGTTTTTTTTCTTTCTTTCTTTCTTTCTTTTTTTTTTAATAAATTATTGTAGGACTCAAATCTCACCTGTGGTAATCTAACCAGTGGCAATTTTTTTATTAGATTTATATGCTTATATTATTACTCAAATTTTACCTCATGAACCGAAAATTTTTTTTTTCTGAACTACTTTACTTTTTTGTCCCTGCCAAATTAAAGGAATGTAATTCTTATATCTATTTATGACATGCAATATTTTACTACCCTTATTGACATTAGTAACTATTGCATTTGTACACGTGGTCTTTGATATTTCCAGTGGAAAGAGTCGAAAAATGTAATAGTAGGGGAGAGTGGGGTCAATTGTAAAATTTTTTACTTAACTATTTTTAACTAACAAAATATCCAATATATAATTAGTAATAATAGACAGACGAGTAAAGTAGACCATCCTCTGCTTGAAAAAAAGACCTTATTTCAAATGTTATTATAATAGTTATTAACAATTTTTGACAGTCGTGCACTTGTTACAATTGTCCCCACTTACGGGGTCAATTGTAACAGTTCATAAATTCTACTAAAACATAGTTAATTATACATATTATCACAGTTGTGATATATTTTTTTATTGATCAAAATAGTAGTGATATTTCAGGAGTAAAAATAATAATGATCAGAGACCTAAAGGGTTAAACTTTTAACTTCAAGGGGTTAAAAATTTTAATTTATGCTGTGAAAGGTGACAAATAAAATAATGCACATGCAACATAATATAAATGACAGAGGAAACTATTGGTGGTTCTTAAAGAGTTAAGTAATGGTTTGTAGACATAAGGTTATTTATTTTCAGCTGTTATAATCGTCCCTTTACTTATTGTTACAATCGTCCCCAAGACGCCATTTCAGCTTCATTTGTTAAAAACAATGCTAGTTAATTTACAGAACTAATTTTTTTTATTGAAATGTTAATTAAGGTGTCCACTTACATATTCGGTAAATAATTTTTATTTGTTTAAGCAAAATTACTTTGTTTCAATATAATATTCTAATACCAAAAGAAGTACTTACCTAAGCGTGAAAATATCTATTGTGATGTAACTCTTTCAAAAGTACATAAAAATGGTTGCCAGCAGGGACGAACATGTAGATTTATTAAATACACCTTGTGCGCCACCTAGGAACCAAATCTAGAACCCACCACTCGAAATTTTTGCTCTGTTATAATCGTACCCTGTTACAATTGACCCCACTCTCCCCTAAGTATTGTAATTTTCAAATGTAGCACTTATAAAAAAAAATAATAAAAGTTCTAATAATTTGGGATATATTTTATATTTGCACTACATAAGTTACTAATACAATCGATACTGTTTTACTTGTTTTAACAATAAAAAGGCAAAATATTAAACTATTTTAAAAGGTCGCAAAACAAGAGGAAAAAAATGATACTGCTACCAAAATGCGCCAAAATAAAAAACTATTTATTGTGGAATAAAGTAACTTTTTTAATTCGGTATAAAGTAACACAGCTTACAAATATGGTTTCAATGCGATCAGAACTTTAGTTTAATATAAACTCAAATATCGCAGTTATAAAAGTTGTCGCATATTATGCACTATTTTTTTCTGATTCTGAAGGTATATAACAAAATATATATTCCTTACACTTAAATAATACTTTCATATACAATTCAGAAATAGCAATATTGTATTCGCACAACTTAATAAATGCAGTCTTTTCTATCGAAAGAACAACATATTTAGTGAGAAAACATCGGCTTATTTATAATTTTAGACATACCTTTAGTGACAAAGATTGAAGCAATATTAGGGAATTTGCAATACTTTAGGGAAAAGTTAAGCAAAATGATGAAGCTTGGTAAAGATTTATCAATGTACGTGACAAGATTTAGTTTATTAAGTTTCGAAACTGTTTCTGCCTATAACAGATGAAACAAATCCCTCGGGATATTTTCTATTTCAAATTAATTCCAGTCGATCTTGGTAGGGATTAAAATTTTATGACACAGGGAAAATAAATATAACTATAGTTTAGAACTTTTCAGAGAAATCTCAAACTGTTTAAATATTTCGAAAAAGCATTGAGAAATGCTTCGTGTATTTCTGGGTTGTTTATCTTATAAATAATATTATAATTCGTTTGAGAAAAGGGAGGATAACCGACTTGATCGGAATAACATTTTATTAAATTTTTGGTTATTTAGCTATTAAGTTGCGAATTTCATAGTTTGACAGGCATGTTGAAAAACTTCAAAGATTTCAGAAAGCTAAACCTAAAAATTAAGACGATTGGAGCAACAACAAAAAAGTAAAAAAATAATTGTAAATAAATCGCAATTAAAAAATCTAAACTTATTTATAGTCAGGGTCAGACTGGACATATACCTAAAATGGATTGTGATCACCCTCTGGGCCCAACAACAGTGGCGGGCCTCTTTGATGGTCGGGTCCAGGTCCTCCATGTAAATTTAAAACAAAAGATCACTGAAAGAAATCAGTTCTTATTTTAAGCTATTTAAGATCTGTTGTTTCTAGGAACACTTGGACAATCCAAGCTCGCCAGCCATCAGGAATGTGAATAAGTCAGGAATGTGTGTCTTTTGTTTAACGAAAGAGCACCACAAAGGTGAAAGTAAGTCATGGTTCAGAACCTTTCGGATGGATGGTCGCGCCACTCATTCGGAAGGCTCCTTCCTCAATTTAGACATAGATCTGAAGTGAAGAAAAATTTCTCCAGATTCCTGGATTCATTGTATTGCTCAGCAACCGACCACAAGACATTCCACTGCACAGATTTTACGAGCACGTATAATTTGAAAATCTTATTCAAGGCTATCAATATATCGTAGTTTTAGTCTTTATCTATGGCTTGGTCTTAAAGAAAAAAATTCTTCATATATTTTTTATAGTACTTAGTTACTGAATTTCAAATTTTGAGGATATAGGTATTCTTAAAATTTGACCTTTAAATTATTATAAACCAACTGAAATATTTTAAAATTTTAAAAATACCATAAAATTTAATAATAGGTAATTAAGTTCAAGGGAATAAATTATTGAAACGCAAATATTTTTTTTTTAAATTTTAATTATTTACGTAAGAAATAAGGTTACTATGGATAACCTTATGGTAAAAGGATTAAAAATAAGGCTCTCCGTAGGTTAGCATGGATAAAGTTAAATATTTTTTTTTCTGTCTAAGTGGGACTTATAACAATCTGTGAAAGATTATTACTTGGGTAAATATTTTTTCTTGACATGTAAACCAATTAAAAGTAATCTCTTAAAAATAATTAAGTAAAAAATTTCATTATTTTGGGAATGAGAAATACGGAAGAAGAAATGAGAACTATTTCTAGAATTTTATCTCTGAATTCATTTCTAATAAACATGCCCTTTTCTAATAAAGAGAATCGAACTCATCTCATATAAAAACTCTGTTTTTGCTGTAAAATTAACTTTTACTTTTCTGTTTCAAAATCCAATTATTTCTTCCCCTAAATAAAATGTATGCTAGAAAAAAGAGAATTAATTCCTAAAGAATTAATTCTAATTTCATTCAATTCAATATTTAAAATGCAAATTGGGAAAAAAAGTCAAATGGGATTTGAAGATTAAAATATTTGAATAAATCGAATATTTAAGGTAAATTTTACTGTTAATTTTTCGAAATTTGGGGAGGTTTAAATTCCCTTTGTGCTGCAAAAAATATTAAGGAATGAAAATTTGTTCCTACATGAGCCATTAAGTTTCCTTAAAATGCTTTTTCACCAAGGCTATTTTAAAAAGAATATTTCCTAACGATTTATAAATCGATATTTTTAAAGTGTTAATTTTACTATATATTGGAAAACTGATAGCAAGAAGTTAGAAATAATTGTTATGATCTTTTAGTGAAACTAATAATCTATCTAACATTATTATGAAAATTTTGAATTTAAAATATCTTTCGATTATTTATAAGCAAAATAGGGATATTCTTTACAAATCTAAAGTAATAATGGAATAAAATCCACCTCTAACAATGTGTAGGACGGTTCAAAAACAAAGGCTGGTCGAGGAGACCAGCCTTTGTTTTTGACACATTTTCCATAGGAATGTGTATGTGGAAATGCCGCGATAAGCCGTTAAGGATCGCTGTTTTTTTCTTATATACTACAATCCATGCACTGCTGTGAATTTTGCATAGCTGTTGGTGATCGCTCTTTCGAGTAGCTATTGTGAACTGCAACTAATTGTAGCTTGTAAATAATTGGATTTTGCATAATAATGTACAAAAATGCCGCGTAAAAGTGATTGAGGCAGTATTCTTCTTCTCACGCACTACAGCCGGCTAAAGGCCGTCTCAGTCAGTTAATTTCATCTAGATCCATTCGATGCGATATTTCTCCATCTATTAAGTACTTAAGTTCTTTAACCACTTCTCCACTCTATCTAACTGTCTGGTTTTAGGTCTTCCTCTTTTTCTTTTTCACTCTGGAGTTTGTAAGGTTATTTTTTTAACAAACTTTTCATCGCTGTTCATAAAGCAACATTAGTCATAAATAAAAATATAAGTTACATAAAAGGAAGTAGTGATTTCTGAGCAATTTACTATGAAAAGCAATCAAGCAGTTTACAATCATATTAGAATTAATTACAATTTACAATAGTTGCTCGAAAGAGCAGTTACCAGCGCGATGTAAGATTTCCAGTCATTGGCGCATGAATCATTGTATATTAACGTTGTTAATCGGTAAAGCAACCGCGCTCAATAAGAGAATAATGCGTCATTTTGATTATTTAAGTCCGCTCTACCTACCTTTATATTTTTGACAATTATTTTTTAACCACTCTGTATTGTGTGGAGTAGGCATCAAACTACAAAATCAGGTTCCAGAATTGCAGTTAATAAAGTTAATGAAGAAAGAAGAAAGGTTTTTAAAAGAGAAAGTAGCTTTCCCAAAACTTATGTATACATATGTTTTTAATAATACACAAATATGAATACATACTAAATATTCATCCATTTTCAAAGCAAAATATGAATAATTTGAGAGAAAGAGTTTTTCTTGAGGGAGTCTGGGAAATTCATTATTTGAAATGGCAATGTAATACATAAATTTATAATGCTTTAAAGACTCGGTTATTGTAAAATTTATCAAGATCAATAAATTAAATTAGGTTGCCCATGTTTTCAAATTTAATGATTTATACACTGGGTAAAATATAGTTCATTTTAGCGAACACGCAGGGGCAAAAAGGAGGAGAAGCCTTAAGTTACGATATAGATGCTGTTGAGAAAAATTTGAGAATTCTAATGTTTAAAAACTGGAGAGCCATTGTCACCTAGTGGGTTGTTTGGAAAATCTCTTCAAAGAAAAGCCTCTCGGTTCATCCTGCGCAGCTGTTCCTTTGTTGATGAACATAATATGAATTGTGAGTAAAAAAACGTAAACATGAAAATGTGAATATTTTTTTTTTAAACTTCTGGGATTCCTTTCAGAATTAATATGTGAATACGAAATAACGTATTAGGAAATGAGTATGACGTTTAGTTAGAATTTGACTCAAGAGATGTAACAAAGTAGAGCTCAAAAATTTTAACATTTTGAAAAAAATCTATTTAGAGATTTTTCAAGATACATACAAACAGACTTTTACATACGAGTTAGGTGTGTTTAGAATCATTAGGAAGTTTTTGAAAACTCGTTAGTTTAAATAGTAATAAATGATTTTTTTCTTCATGTTTCTGAGTTTATAATAATAACCCGTGGTTAAAAAAATATCCGCGTGTACATTAGTTGGATGCCTGTAAGTGGCGTCATCGTAGATTAATCGTTTTATTTGTACTGTACTTTCATTGTATTTCAAATAAAAAATTGGGCCCTTATGAATCTCAGATTAATATTTAATTGAAAAAACAATAGAACGATAACAAAAATTATCGAGACCAGTGAGGAAGGCGGGATAAAAATCAAAATCAATTTGATTGCATATTGTAAGAGTTGTTTCAAATTAGTATAATTCTCCAGCTAAATATACTCCAGTTAAATAATTCTCCAGCTAAATATACTCCAGTTAAATAATTCTTCAGCTATATACACTCTATAACAAAAAAAATCGAAGCACCAAGAAGCAATCATCCGATTGCTTTGAAATTTCGTATGCATGAATGTTTTGGCTGGATCAGGCTGGAATGATACCGACTGGGGACGAATAGTCTTTAGCGACGAATCCCGCTTCCAACTGTGTTCTGACGATCATCGAAGATGTGTTTGGAGACGCACAGGGCAGAGGGGGGATCCTGCCTTCACGATTGAGCGCCACACCAGCCCTCAACAAGGCATTATTTTCTGGGGTGCCATTTCCTTTGACAACCCCTTTGGTCGTCATTAGAGGTACACTTACTGCACAGAGGTACGTCGACGACATCCTAAGACCGGTTTTGCTACCATTCCTTTTGCAGCAGGACAATGCCAGACCACATACGGCACGTGTTGCTACGAACTGTCTGCAAGCTTGTCAAACTCTTCCTTGGCCTGCCAGATCACCAGATCTCTCTCCCATCGAGCATGTCTGGGATATGATGGGAAGGCGATTGCATCTGGCACAGAATGTTGATGACCTCGTTCGACAATTGAATCGAATTTGGCAGGAAATACAGCAAGAGACCATCCGGGAGCTTTATCTATGCCACGCCGTGTGGCAGCTTGTATCCAGGCTAGAGCGGGCCAACACCTTATTGAACTTGTTATTGTAACTCTGCAATAAATTATTCAATTGTTCTGAAATTTTAATCATTTACTATTCTGTACATTGTCTTCCAATCCACCTATTTTCGTTTCAATCGGACAAATACTTCTTGGTGCGTCTATTTATTTTGTTATAGAGTGTATATGTTTTGATACATTCATTTTCTTCAATAGTGATTCGCAAGATATCAATACGTTCTTGCTTATCAGCACGGAATTATTAATTTCCGAACTATAAAGTGTATGTTTCTTCACTATACTTTTGAAGAGTATTTTAAAATTGCAAATCAAGGGTGGGTGTTACGAATCACCCAGCATATTACTATAGTCAGTGTAACTACTGCTTTAAAAAAATCTTGTAAAAAAAAAACATTTTAATTTTGGTAATATGTATAATTCAATTTCAAAATTACAAAAATATTTTACATAACAACATTTTTAAGTAATCATAATTATCTGTTTGCTCAAATAAAATGTAATTTATTTAATATCTAGTAACTATTCAGCTTAAGCTAGCGAACTGTACTAGTTAAAATAGAATGTGTGCAGCTACATTCCGTCTTTCGTATAAAAAGATACAAAACCATTCATAATTTCTACGCTACAATTTATTCTCCCTGGTCGGTTTCGCAACCTTTTCTTGATGAGACCCGTAAAGCCACGTTAAGGTCGATATCGGTTCCGTTAGGATAACATACGTCCGCTGACTAAATAGCTGAGATCCAGACGCTCAACCCATCACTCATGCCCTTTTCCCGCTCTGTTGGGCATCTAGTTGATAGGGGAGGGGAGGCCGTCAACGTTTGTCACGTCCGAAGATTGCCAAGACCATTAATTTTGGTGTTCCTGGGGGTATATTTATTTTCGGATCCTGCTGGGCGAAACCCGTTACAAGATTTCTGTGAGGAAAGTGAGTTCGTAACGCGTCTTGAAGGTTTGTGTCTCGTCGATAAGAGAGAGGAAAAGTTTCTGAAGCAACAAATTGGTCGTGACGATCTCGTGGCTGCATCTCCCCTTTTACGACCAAAGAAAAACATTTAAGCCTTTTTTTCTCTCTCGCTCTCTGCCTCTGCTATCGGTACTAGAGGGAAAATAGCAGGGAAATATTATTCTCGGAGGAAGTTTTCGTTCTTGACTTTGTGACACAGATTTGGGTGCATTCTCTGCGATGAATGTTTGAAGGAAGATTACAAAAGTTCACATGAAATTGTTCATTTATTTATTTTTTTTCTTAAATTGAGAAGAAATCACTTTAATTGGAAAGTTAGGAGATTAAAACTCTTCTTTTTAAATAAGATAGTGTTAAAATGTTCTTCGTATTTCCAAAGTTTAGATCTCAAAATAGCAGTATTTTGAATTGATTTCTTTAACAATTTTATTAAGCAATTCAATTCTTAAAGGTTTTTCTTCTTCCTCAAAATTAAAAATAAACCACACTCAATTCATTACAAAAAATAGCAATTGCCAATTACATTTCTTTGCCAATTTAATTGTTTATGAAACAGTTATAATCTTCCAAGCTTCCAATTAAAGTATTTTTTTAATAATTTTTTTAGCAAAATAGCAAAAAAATCTGTTTTTTTCTTCTTTTTTTTCTAATCAAATTAGGAACTGACTTAATTTTAGTGTCTTTTAGATAGATAATTTTCTTGGCTCTAAAAATCTTAAGAAACCTCTGCCCGCACTATCATGAAAAAACTACTCGAAGTTAAATCTATGAGGAGCAGCCTTACAGGTGGTGAGGTATAGTAGTTAGGAGATAGGGGTGCCAGTTCATTCGCTGTACATGCCATCTGGTCAGATTTAAAATTAGGTGGCATTTCTACCATGGCCGTTAAAAGATGAAACTTAAAAAATGGGGTCATGTGATTGGTCATGGTTGGGAAATGATGATGGTCTGTTCTACGCAGTTTTGAACCTATGCCAAACTTGTTGCTATTAAAAAAGGAAGACAAAACTAACCACACAAATAAGATATTCTGTTTGGCGCGATAGCTGTTTCTTTATTTTCTAAATAATTTAATAATAGCAGGTTATTCCTTCCTTAAAGAGGAATAATAGGATTTTTTTATATAATGTGAGAACTCTTACCTTTTTGAACCACTTCGAAATACTGATACGACAGAAATAAAATACAGAATATTGATAACTAGCAGAAATTTACGTACCAAACGATTTCTTTCTTCACTACTTCATTAATTTAACTTAGATTCATACTTGCAAATGGATTGCAGAGGATTCGAATATTTAAATTCTGAAGAAATAGTTATGCAACTTACAGCATTATGCATTTTTGAGTAATATTTAAACGAAATTGTAAATCATAAACTTAACCGGCTACATATTTTTCTTAAGTCATACTCTAAAATAGACGGACCTGCTTTCATATCTGCTACTTACATACCTGCATAAAATGGAAAAAATATTTTTGTTTGGCGATAAAATTATTTTTAAAGGAAAATATTTTTCCGAATAGTTTAAAGTAATAAATGTATACAATGTGATAAATATCAGTAAAGAAATTATCTTGATATACAAAAACAAAAACATAAAAAAATAGAAATCAAAGAAATATGCAAATGTAAACATTTCTGGTAATATTTCAAAAGAAATACTGCATTACGTAATATTGTCATACAGAAATCCTTTGGTATTCGTAACTATATATTTGGAAAAAAAAATATTTCGGAAGTTATATTTTTAATGTTTCTGCGAAAAATATGAATTATACATATGGTACAGAATATGTAAAAATGTATTAATATACTTATGCTATGATAAAATAATAGTATATATTAAAAATAAACTATTCAACTATTCCCAATGCTTTCTTCTTTCAGCCAGTTCAGAAGCTCAGTTTAGCTCAATCAATATAATGGTTTAAATCAAAGATTGTCAGCTTTTATACTAAAATCAGATTTATGATATAAATTTCTAAGAATTTTTACAAAGTTTTAAATTCGTTTTATAAATTTTCTTTTTTTTTAAAAAATGTAGTTTTCGGAATGTATCTACCCATTCATAAATTGAAAATGTCAGTAAATAAATCTCTGAAAAATACATTTTTAGTTCTGATTCGGCAAAGAAGTTTCTGACAATTTTCAATGCTTTTTTTTATTAAATTTAGAATATTTTACTACTCTACAATATTCACTCTAAATTTTTTTTTATTGAATACCGATTGAAATTTTTTATAGGTCTTTATGCGTGTTTCTCTAGAAATAAAATAAGAAATCCCAATTTTTGTTATGCAGTACTATTTGAATACTATTATACGAAAAATCATGGCGAAAAATCTTTTTTTTTTTTTTTAGTATTTTATTTAGTTTTGAATTCAAAACACTATGTCGTTATGATATTTCGATATTATACTTAAGACGAGCTCATTTTTGCTTACAGTGTAACAAAATAGAAGTGGTCCACCATGAACAATTTTTGATCTAATGATCGGATCTTCACTATTTAAGACTTATTCTTAATGGTTCGAGAGGGTGCCCTCAACTATGCTAATAAATTGGTGCAGACGATATTTTAAACTAGGAAATCAGACACAAAACGTGCTTTCTTGGAATCAACGTATTTCTTTAATGGATTAATATTTCTGATCCCCAAAATATAGGGGGTAGCAGCAATTTTGACTCCCAAAATACAGAGGCAAGAACTATAGTCCCTTTAGTTGGTCAGGACAGCAATCCAAAGTTTTAACTCCTCAATGTTAATTTTACTTTTTGCGTATATCGTCATAACTCGAGAACATTTAAAATAAATTGAAAACTTTTTGCTTACAATTACAGAATTCATTTATCTAAAGATCATTATCTGCAAACAATATTTTTTTAGTAAATATTTTTTTTTTATTATTTTATTAACTAATGGTTGAAGGAAATTCGAATTGTTTGGTATGCAATATTTACATCATTTTTATGCATGTAAATCTACATGATAAAATACAAAATCTGAGTGAAATTGGTTGCAAAGAAGACGTATATTTAGAATTTGACTTTTCAAAATCGAATTTTAAACATGCGTCTTTTTTATGCTTTAAAGTTTGATTTCTCAGGAACTATTTAACCGATTTCAATCAAATTTTCGATTTTGCCATATAACATTACATGCTTCAAAATGATGTAAGGAAATTGTATTCCTTTCAATTCAAAATTTTTCGACTATTATTTAATAAAATAATAAATATTCACTAAACAATATTTCCTGAATGGAATTATTTTTGGATAAGTGAATTCTAGAATTGCAAGCAAAAATTTTTCAATTTGCTTTAAATGTTCTCGAGTTATGACGATATAAACAAAAAGTAAAATGAAAGTTTAGGAGTTAATTGTTCTCTTGATCAAACTATAGTGGCTATATTTCTCAGATTGCGGCTACCCCCTATATTTTGGGGATCAAAAATATCAATCCGTCTGGAAAAAAAATGTGTTTATTCAGAGAAAGTGCACTTGGTGTTTAAATTCGTTACTTTAACTATCATATGCACCAATTAATTAGTATATTTGAAGTCGCCCCCTCGATCCGTTAAGAATGAGTTCTAGAACTTGAAGATCTCATCATACAATTAAAAGTCACTCAGGGTGATCAGTTTATTTTGCCTCACATGTACATTGAATTTTATGCTACAATATAACTAAAATAAGATAATAAATGCACGAGCACTGTAACACAAAAGCTACGAATATGTATTTCTAACAACGTTCAATGCTAATTTTTTATTAAGTAATATCTAAATGTTAAATGCTTTTATTACTTTCGGTACAAAATGAACAAATATTTGACTGAAACGGTAATAAAACTAAGTTCTACGGAACTTGATGTTTAAGAAAAGGGAATAGATTATGAGACAACCAATTACATTAGTTCCATAAATTATAAATGGTAATATAGTTTCTACAGAAACGATGTTCCTCCAGATGAATAGTTTAAGAATAGTTTCGTATTTATTTTACTTATAGTTAAATGTACCGCATAAGAGAGACAAGCATGACATTTCATTCGATCAATTTATTATTCCGAATTTTACTTTGTAGCATGCATATAAGATAAAACTTTAAAATTGCCGTTACTATTTTTAAAAAAATCTTATTTAAGCTCCGATTTTTCAATATACATCTTGATTGTATCTAAATATATTATTATAAATATTTTTTATTGTCTTATTTTGATTTTATTTATAAGGAAAATTACGTTTCTTATACATTTATATTTAGCATCTTAGAGCCACTTTAAACATCTATGTCGAAAATAAATAGATAGGCATATTAAGAAAAAAATTCTGGCTTATGAAAAAGATGAAAATATATTTGCTCAATCTATAATAATAAATGCTATATTTTTCCATAACACAAATAAATTTATAAAAGTAAAAGTATGATATTCGTATTGCTTTGTATGTACAGAAATGTTAAGAATTATTACTAGGGAAAATATTTTCTAAAATAAAAGACTCACAGGGCTACTTTTTTATTTAACATCCTTCTAGTGTGAATCATTAGAGCTAAAGCTAAGTATTGATATAAGTATGTTTGAGATTGGAATAATAAAATACGTGTTTGAAAAATTTTGCGATGTTTTTAAAAATTTTTCAGTAATATTTAGTACAATATTTCGAATTAACGATGAAATATTAATTTATTGCAGGAATAACGCTTTAATTAGATTTTGAAAGAAATGAAATGATAAACGTTCAAAAGCATTCGTATTATTTTTCTTCTATTTAAAATATTTCTCTTTATAATTAACATTTTTCATTAACGGTTTATAATTAACGGTTCAGTTCGAATGAAAATATAATTAGTTTTCTTTTTCAGTTCTATTGTTAAGCAGTGGTTCCCAATTTTAACCATAAATTATAGAACATCTTTTGACTTAGCTCCAAATATATTTTATTTATATCCATCGTTGAACAGCTGACCCAAATGATTTGGACTTACTAATGCTCAATTCCGTAGCCTTGTAATTTTGATCCCAATCCAGAAGACAAGGGAATTTCTGGATCAAATATTTTAAGAAATTTGCCTTCGTGGTGGACTTTGTGATGGAACTAACACGCATTTGCGTTACATGGAGATTAATACCACGAAAACCTCCCACTGTTTGCCTGATGGCAAGGGGACTCTAACACATGATCCGTCCATCACTCAAGGTATTTTACGTCTGATGATATTTATGGTAAATAAGAAAATTTTTTTGATAATGGTTTTATCAATAAAACTCTTAAAACAATAGATATGTCAAACAATTAAATCAGCAGGCCTGGAGTGGTATGTAGTCTAGTTCTGAATTCTTTTTTTGTGCATACATCAGTAAAAAATAAATAAAATTAAGAAATGATCTCTTATAAAGGTGAATGTGGTGCTATCGACGAAACACAATTCGTTATTCTTCAATTTGGTCACTTCATTTTGAGTTGAAAAGTTCAACGTGAAATAATGACGAAGTTTTTTTATGCATTTTGTTATTTTCAGTGGCATTTTAATTGAATAATTTGAAAGAAAAACATCAAATAAATTATCATTCATTTTTTGGATATTCATAATAATTACATGTTTCAAAATTCATTCCTGGTGTAAAATATTTCGAAACCCTTGGATCTTTCCGTGGAAACCTAAGGCTTCGAGAAGCAAAAACAGAGAACTGAGAAAAATTATCTGAAACTTATGTTAGGAATTATAACCAACAAATTAGAGTCTGATGGAAAAAGATAAATCCTTAGCAAATTTTACACGCAATTAAATCCTCAAAAAGTTGTAATTCTTTCAAACAGAATTGGCAATAAATAAGTGGAATGAATGGAACTTTTGGAATAAATAGAATGAAATAAAATCGATGAGGACAATTTCCGATTCCGCAAAAAACGTAAAAATTAACAAAGTGTGGCATATATTTGGCTCAAATTCGTTTGTGCCGTTAATCTGTACATTAAATAAATTACATATTGGCTGTAGAATTAGAATTGAACAATAAAAAGAACTTACTAGTTTGCGCCAAATGAGTAACGTAAACTTGAAACAAGCCAAGTAGTTTAGGTTAGAAGATTGACGGAGTTCTAAACTAAGTCAGGTTCAAAAACAACGGAATGTTAAGAACTACGATTGGTGGAATTCTGGAAAATGTTATCGGAAATGTTAATTTACACAAAGAAGGAAAAATTCCTTAAATACGATGCATGCATGGTGTTATATATGCATTATGCATAATGTATATAAATAGTTAGTTTTAAAAATTCAAAACACAAAGTAGGAAAAATTCCTTAAATACGATGCATGCATGGTGTTATACATGTATTATGCATAATGTATATAAATAGTTAGTTTTAAAAATTCAAAAGTACGAATATAAATATATTTCATAGGATAACAAACATTAAAGGAATATTTTTGTGTAATTTTCCAATCTAAAAGACAATTTATGAAAATGGAAAAAGGATTTTATGACATATTTTTAAATTCATTAGCATCCATAGACATATTTCTGAACATAGAAAACTAAAAATCAATTTTTGTTTTTTGATTTATGTCTGTTAATTGGGTAACTTCAGTTCTTTTTGTTCGTTTATTCATTATTGCATTAGTTCATATACATTTTTTTCTGATATCTTCAAGAATAGTTTATTTAATTGCTTGTTAAATCAGAAAAGATTGCCGTATTTTACTTTCTCCAGAAAAAGTATCTAATCCTATTATTGCGTTTGGAAGTATGGAGTTTTGAAAATAAAAAACAACGTGCAAGCATCAACAACTAATTTAATTGCTCATTAAGCAGATTTTTTTTTATTTCTCTAGAAGTTATGCTATTACTGTTAATTTATTTTTCCTGAAACAGGTTCGTGATTGAAAACTTATTCAATTCGAAATAAAACCTGTAAAAAATGTACTGTCTTTTGCACACAGATAGGTTAATTATTTTCTTCAATTATTTCTTTTCGCATAAGGTAAATTTTTTAAACATGAAATAATTATAAAAATTTTGCTGCTGTATATTGAAAAGAGAAAATATTTCAATAATCTTTCAATAAAATATGTTAGCGTATCCATAAGCTAACTAATAACAATTGCATAACTAGCTATTACAAAGTTTTAAAAATTTAGAATTAGGAGTTTTTTGTAATATATCAATAACTTTCTTATTACTCTTTCCATTTAGATAATTTTCAGTTTTCTAACTATCACAATAGATAGCAGTACAGTACACAACACAGAGATCAAGAAAAATTACTCATCGGAAAATATTTGAGATTCCAATTCATTGTTAAATGTGAAAATACTTAGGAGATTATTTTAAGACTGAAATTTATTTAAAATGCTAACTTATTGTTAAACATATTTTGGATGCTATCTTATAACTGAAATAAAGTAAAAGTTTTAAGAATTAGCTTAAATCAAAAATCTGGAAATATTGAAGTTGTTGAGTTGTGGTGGAATGCGAAAAATATTAAAATCACAACCAGATTTATTTACAGTTATATTTGTAATGTTTCAAACGTCGCAAAGTGATGGCATTTAATTATGCTCAAATAATATCAAATTGTATTACATTGACTTGTTTCACGAAACAAGTACTTGTTATGTAAAAGAAGCCACGGATCAAGTAAAGTATACAAACTATTAAAAGTTATGCTAGTTCACTTTAACGGAAGTAAATCTAATTATTTTTAAACGTGTACTTTTCTTATTTCAGTTTATTTTCGATAAATCACGACCGAATATTCCCGATTAAAAACAAAGTTTATATAAGGGAAGTTTTGAAAAATAAAAATAGGGAATGGTACATCATAGGAGTTAAATTATATGCAGCGGTTATCTCTTAACATGAACAATAGTTAGAAACTACGAAATTTTTAAAAATAAATCATAAAACAACTATTCCGATTAAAACTGAAGCTAAATTTTACAATCGCCTATGGAAACATAACATTGATGGAATGAAAACTCAAAAATTATATAAATACGTAAAGAAGATTGCGCTTTAACTTTTTCTACCTTTTTCTTTGCAAAACTCATTCTTAACTCAAAGAGAATCTTTTAAAAGATTATCATTTATAATAAGAAAGTAGTTTACTAGATAATTTTGCTTGTTTCAAGATAGTGTTAATATAGCTGCCAATACGGTAATTTGTTTACATAATATGTATTAGTGAAATGTGAGTTCTTGACGGATTAAACTGAAAAACTGGGCATAGAATACTTAATACAAAGTATAGGTTTTAATCATCTTTATTGATTGAAGAAAAATATTGATAAGGTTCATTATTTGCCAAGCAATCGATTTGACAAACTATATTCATTTAAACTGTTATTAGATGCATTTATGTTTAAGTTAATGTTAATTGTTAATTGGTATAGTTAATTGTTATAGTTGATTGTATGTAAATTGTTAATTGTTATTGTTAATTGTATGTAAATTATTAATCGTTAATTGTATAATAAAGTTTTCGATGTTCTCATAAGATTGTTATTATATTGTTAATTGCATAGAAAAGTTTTATACTATTGAACTTCTACTTACTTCGGTTTTTTTCGAATTCATATTAATATTTTATTTATGCTGTGTATGTGGTTAATTTACAGACTAATGTTATTTTAAGAAACAGTGCATCTATGTATCCAAAATTTATAGTTGCTTTATATTGTATCGTAAAATTAACTTTACTGATTCTTATGTGTGCCATATTTTTCTGTAATTATAAACTTTAGTGTTACTGAACAATATACAAACAGTGTAGCTTCTAATATACACCCATTACTGTAAAAGAACGTACCAGATGTCTCTACAGCAAAAGCTATCTTTTGTTATGGTGTTGTGGAACACTTAGTTAAACACCACTTTTTTATAAAGTACAGCATACTCTCGATACCTCAAATTTGAAGGCAAGCTAAAACAAATTTTAGATAACAAGTTCAGAGATAAATATGTTCTAAAAAGTAGAAAAATATATCCTAAAATAGTATTCTAAAAAGTAGAGTTATGAAAAATAAGAATAATTACTAATAATTCTGTAGGTAATGATAATTAATTATAAGTTGTTGTAAAGTACAATATGCTCTCGATATCTCAAACATGAAGGGGCGCTAAAATTTTTTTCGAGATAATGAGTTTTTGAGATAACAAGTTCAGAGCTAAATATGTTCCAAAAGGATGGAGAATATGCCCTAAAATAGTACCCTAAAAAGTAGAGTCATGAAATATAAGAATAATTGCTAATAATTCTGTGTGTAATGATAATTGACAGCAAGACTAAATACAGCAATCATAAATTTTAAAACTTAGCAAAAATAATTCTGCATTAAATGTAAAGGAATTGATTTACTATAAATTTATTTTATGATTTTTCCGAAATAAAAGTTTCATTTTCCATAACGAAAAATATTCGACGTAATAATGTTTCGTAACGAAACTCTTCGACATAGGAATTTGAATTAACATTAGATAGTTATTTTACGTTAAGGGGGGGGGATGTTTCTTTTTACATAACAAGGTTTTCGAGACATAAAAGTTCGAGATATCGGGAGCATAGAGCAATTGTCACCATTCTTGCTGTTACGATACATAAATTTTTTTCACAGTGATAGATCAATGAGATATAATATATAATATTATATATATANGCAACTAGTGGTATCTGTTCATCAAATTCTATTTCCGATAAAATTCTGGTGGAGGATTATTGTGGCGTAACTACCACTACGAAAATTAAACATCTGTTCACTGGTATATAAGACTTGCTAACTTGATTCAATCAGGACGTACCTTTTGATAGATGAAGGTTGACATAGTCGATAACTCCGCCCCCACAATGGTGACCTCCGGACGTGATTTTAACACGCAGTAACGCCCACTTCAAACTAGTAACACCTACTTCGTTGGATGGTTCACATTGAACAGTTGACTTGCTATGTGTGACTGTAACATTATCTAATCCTCCTCACGCTGTTGCTACTCAATCTCGTCTCGATTAAAAAAAAAAAAAACACAAAGGGTGCCTGCATACACTCGACTGCTAATGACAACAAAGGAGCGACTACGACTGTGAAGTTAGTACACCTCTCACATTCAGCACTCAAAAACCCGGTGACCTTAATTGCAGCTCTGCCGTTCTTTCACAAGTACAGCAACTAGTGAAATCCGTTCATCGAATTCTATCCCTGATAAAATTCTGGTGGTGGAGTATTGTGGCGTAACTACCACTACGAAAATTAAAAATCAATTCACTGGTTCACATAAGACGTGCTAACTTGATTCAATCACGAGATACCTTTTGATAGATGAAAGTTGGTATGGTCGTTGACTCCATCCCCATAATATTATATTTATAATATTATAAATATATAATATAGAAATATTAATTTAATAATATATAAATAAATAAAATAGTTTTCAATTGTACGAACATGTAATTTTTTCTTTATTCTAAGTCACGAAGAAAATATTTCCATTAAAAATGATGTTTATTTGTAAAATGGTGAAATTGAGTAAAAAAAAATAAAACGTGTAGCAAAAGCTAAAAAAAATTTTTAAAAAAGTTATGAGATTTTATTCTATTCTCGCCTTTGCGAAATTCGTATTTATTTAAAAGCAATCAACTCAGGGACTAGTACCACTTATAATAAAATAATAGTTTATTCGATACTTTGACTTGTAACATAATTTCATTACAAAACAAATAGGTAAATCATAACTGATTTCTAAAATAAATATGTCGTTGCAGCTAAAAATATCTCTCCTGTTTATGTAAAATTAATTTAATTAAACTAAATAACTTAAAGACGCATAACGAAAGGAAAAGACGCACAAATAATGCCTATTTATTCAGAATTCTACTTGAAGTCTTTTGACGGTTGACGTATCTAATTAAATACACAGCAGATAATTGAAAAATAATTAAACTTGAACGCTTCACTAAATACAAAACACATCTAAACAAGAATAAAATGTCTTCAGAGAGCGCTTCACACACCGGAATTCTTTGTGATACTTTTGTTCAACTGACATAACTGATAATAATCAGTCATCCAGTGTTAAAGTTGATTGAATTCAAATTAACTAAAAGCAATAACCTTTTGAGAAATACCAAAAGGTTTCAGAAAATGAACAATATCTTTGCGATACTTAAACTCGTTCGCAGTGGCTATGATGCATCCAAAATTTAAACTCTAAAGCATTTTTGGAAAAGTTAATTTCCATATTAGAAGACCACAATGTGAAAGCAGACCACCAGGTGGAGACTTAACATGAAGCATTTCTCGAATGCCTAATTAAAAAACTTGTTTCTTGAAATATTGATCTTCTAAGACGCTGAGGCTTTCCTTGAGGTATTTTATTTTACATTTGCATCACTTATTCTTAGGGTAATTAGAAAAGTTTCTGCGAAGGCTAATTTTCGTGTTGCTTTAGATGGCGGTTCACATGCATTGTTTGGAGAAGATCATTTAAGGCGTAATTAAAAGTCAAAACAGTGGGTTTCAAATTAACCCATTTTCAAGAAGTCTACTTAAAAATTTCCAAGGCTAATGCATACTTTTTTTGATATAGAGAGGATTAATTTTTGTTTATTATCACGCGATAAGTAATAGCAATGCGTTGTATAGATTGAAAGAGAACGAATTAGGAAATGAATTTCATTTTTCTTTTGTGATGTGATATTGTTCAGATTCAATATTTCAAAAATATGTCAAAGATACATTTTAAAAATTATATAAATATTTTATTGTTGTTGTCCAATTGAAAATTGTACCATTGATTTCATGATTTTCAGATGCTTAGGTTGATAATTTATGCTTACTTAACCCGCTTCTTTAACACTCAAAAACCGTTAACCACGTTATTCGAAATTGGAGAAATTGGTAAAATAATTTTATACGATAAAATTAACTAAGAAATATTATATTAGACGGCGTTTGACATGTTTGATATTTGTTTGAAGAAGATCATTTAAGGCGTAAATGAAAATCAAACCCTACTGGCTTTAAATTAAAAAATTTTCAAGAATCCCACTTAAAAGTTTTCATGTCTATTAAATATTATCTTTCTTGTAATAAGATATACTTGTTATGTCCATTATTATGACTTAAGTAATAGTAATACATTGTTTAAATTACAAGAGAACAAATTTTTAATTGAACTCTTTTTTTCTTCTTTCGAGATTGCCAGTTTCATCTTTTGAAATTTTTCTTATTCGATGCTTGCCAATTATTTGTTTTTAAATCAAAATTAATGTTTATTATTATTGTAAGGCAAATAAAAATAGCGCATGAAAATAGTAATATTTAACTACTTTGAGATACTCAGATTGTTTTTATGCTCAGTTACTTCACTTTTTTTGTGCTATAAAACCACTTTTCCACCAAGATTTATGAAATTAAAAAAAAATAATAATTAAATGTTACTTATATAACTAAAAACTGATTATTGTAATTAATATTCGTTGTAACTTAGATGGCCTTTCACTAAATTGTTCTATTTTAGATGGCGGCTCACTAAATTGTTCTAATTTAGATGGTGGTTCACTAAATTGTGGAAACAGCAGTAATATTTCAATTTCACTTTTACTGAGTTTTATTTACTAGTTTTCGCTTATGTGAAGAGGTAAAGTTCCAATAGAAGTTTTGAACGTTTTTTGAATAGTTAGAGAACTCAAATCTCTACTGGAGCTCAAATCTTATTGACAGCACAAGTTTCAATAGTTTCTTGACCCTTACAGACTCTTACTGTTAGTATATTGTCACTAAAGATAAATTTATCGTCAGTTTTAATTTTACATTGAACGGTTTTTTATTTTTCTGTAATAAGATATACTTTTGTTACCGCCATTATCAAGCATCAAGTAATTGTTAAAATTGCAAGAAAAACGAATTTGGAATTGAGTTTTATCCAACATTTCTGATGAAAATTTTTTTTTTTAAATTTTTTTAATGCGATGCTAATATATCAATAAATTATTTTTAAAGAAGCAAATATTAGTATTTTTACACCATATCAGAAAGTTGAGCCATTATTTTTAGTACTTCGTTTGATTCGATTGAATATTTTGTTGTCATTAACCCGTATTTTTCATCTTCATAACTTAACCAGTTTTTTTTATCCACTCACTGATTTCTTCCTAGCATTTTCAAAATTTAAAAACTGAGTAAAATAATCTTATTTTATACAATAAAATAATTAAAATTCAGCTACATTTTATGCTTATTTAATCAGTTAAAAAAGTTGAAGGAACTTTACGATTTACAGAAGTCAGATAAAGTGTTTAAACCTTAAATCCGCAAAAGTGTCCCTTGAAATTTAAAGAAATTACATAAGCATAGTACATACGCGGTCTGATCGTAAAAGATACGGTTCCCTGTGGGGCACCGAAATCAAGCATTGCTGATTGCTGTCAGTAAGTGGGTGGGTGACTATTGTGGCCTAGGGTGTGCCGTATCGGTTCTTGTTAAACTATTCTACCTTAAGGTGAACAATTTCATGCATAGGTCACCAGGCTAACAAAACGGGGGAGCCATCCCCTCTGAAGAGCATCAAGATTGCAATGGCGTGTCTTCGGATCGTCCCCTGAGATATTTTTCTAGGCTGTCGCCAATGACCCATTGCGCAGCTCTAGTAAAACGTAAATAAGTTACTATAGTTTGTAAATAGAAAGCACTCCCCTCGCCACAAAGTCTGAGGTCATTTGCTGCTATGGAAACAAGAAATAGCACATTTCGAAGAGGGGAGTTTCCCTTTCCTCTGATTCCTTTTCTCCCTCTGTGACTCGAGCCAAAATTTAATATTAATCCAACACCCCTACTTGAAATAGTAACCTACTTGAAATAGTAACCTCGTAACCATAGTCACTGCCACTGTTCCAGAGGAATCTTCCATAGACAGATAGTACATACACTATTTTCGTAGTATATTTTTGAATACAGCGAATGCGAAAAAATATTTTTATTGCATTCTAGCTCATGTTTCAAAAAACACTGAAGCTAATATTTTGTCATTAAATAAAGTTTTGTTGTTTAAATATTGCAAATAGGCATTAGCAAAGTTTCATTAAAATAAACAATATGTAATTGAAGTATTAGCCTCAAACATGAACAATATATCTCTCTATTCTAAAAAAAAGTTTTTGCAGTTAATTTTGTCCCCTGAAAAACTTTTTAACTACGTGATGAAAATCTAAGATTAAGGAATCAATTCATTCAGAATCTTTCAGGGAAGACATTTAGGGCATTCAAATCTTTTACATAATTTTAAATTTTTATTTATTTTAGTTTTAAAGCACGATTTTGCAGTTAATAATGAAGAATAACCGCCGTTCACAACAGCCAATCACATGTCTGAAAACGGCAAGCTTAAAAAAGCGATTTACAAGTCTGAATTTTCTTTTTCAGAGATGCAACCAATCACAAAATAGTTAGAATTTCATTCTTCAGTTTTACAACATCTCAACTTATTTCGTATTGATATATTGATTAATCTGATTATTTGTTTTCTAAAACGTTAATTCGTAAGTTTAATCTGGTTTTAAATCTTAATTCGATTTGTTTATTTACAAGTAATGCCTAAAAAGAAAAGACCTAACATTACTAAAAAGTCGCAACTCAATGCGAAAGCTAATCGAAAGCGGGAAAAACGTAAACTTCATAGTATAGAAGAAAATAATGCTCTTTTGCTTATACAACCTAATGATGATTCAACTAACAAAAAAAAAGTTAAACTAACAAAGGTTGAGCTAAAAGAGAATGTGTGTAATTGCTACACAGTCGCAACAACATCGACTTTCATTTGCCCACATCAAACCAGACCTGTAAATACAGAAAATGTGGTTGGAATGCACACTGTACCAATTCGCTTTCGCAATGTTGACAATGATATGGACCANGAAGCAATTCTCCGGGGGTTGGCGAGCGTCAGCGAGCAGGGGGCGGAGCCCTCTAGTATATAAAAAAAACAGAAGATTATTATCTGTTCTAATTACCTTAAAATTATTTTCTTTCGTAAAATAAATTTGAAACTACTGAATTTGATAGAGAAAGACAGAAAGAACTTCAGACAAATAAAAGATTTAATTTATTTAATCATTTACTTAAGTATTGAATTTGTTCAATATTACTGCTGCTCAGAAATGGAAATGCAATTAAAGACAAATGCTTTGGCTTGTGAGCATTGTATCTCTTGATTAAAATATTTCATTAAATAAAAAAGAAATGCTTTAATTACTTTATGATTAGAAGAGTAATTAGAAATTTCATTTTCATAGCATCGATGAATTTAAAAATTAAGAAACTATCAAATAATATTTAAACGAGTTAGAATGTAATTTTAATTTATTTGTTTATCATTTCAAAGTTGTGAATAAATATCTCAGTAATCATTAATACCAATTATAAATATGAAGTTGAAAATAGAAATATATAGTTTTCTAATTCTAATCCTCTGTTGTTGTTTTTTAACTTACATAAATTTTAATTGCAAATATGAAGATTCCCTAAAACAACTAAAATTCATGCAGTTATATATAATTATATTAATGATTAAAGTTTAGTCAAATTTACCTTATGGCAAGCTATATTATAACTATTACAAACCGCAAAATTAAAATCTTAGGCAAAAAATTATTTTAACACTTTGTTATTAGATAAGTAATTTGGAATATCATTTTCATTACAAAAATAAATAGAAAAAATAAAGAATAATAAAACTAGCTACTATTTAAACTAGCTAGAATTCAATTTTAATTAACTTTTGGTGAACTGTAAATAAATAATTCAATGGAAAATAATGCTAATTATGCATTATATTAGCTGGAAAACTGAATGATTATATATATATATATATGAAAAGAAGGAAGAAAAATTATACTAATTAAAATAATAAGAAACCGGAAAAAAGGGAAAAAAATTAATACAAATTCGAAAAATAAAAGATGTAATCTTTTCATCAGCCCACACGATTGTACCCGCAAAAAGTTATTAAGTTATTAAATATATATATACATAAATTTAATAACAACAATAATAATAATAAAGAGCTTATATGCGAGTGTGTGTCTCTTCTATACCCAGATCCATTTGCCTAGCACCCAGAAGCTTGGACATTGTGTAAGAGAAGTAATATTAGCCCTCGATCTTAAAATTCGTTTTAAAATTTATTTTAATTATATCGATTGAGCAATACATTTGAAACATGGAATTTTTTAATTGCTTTAGCGTTAGTCATTGTTTTACGCCGACTGTTGACAGTCCTCTTTTTCTTTTTCAAATATTTCAAAGATATCATTGCTTATGTCTCACATTAATTTTAAAAAAAAGCATTTTACATTAGTTAATAAAAAATAAATATTTTTCATTCACTATGTCAGATAAACAAAGTGATCGATGTAAAGTTATCTGGGACAACGCATGTTTTACATATTTTTTTGCCGTTAAAGCCTGTTTCGATTCAAAATAAATTACTTTACAATCAATAATTATCCAAGTAAAAAATTGCACTACTGGTATTTTGGTAATAAAGGCAGTTTTAATCGGTAGCAACTATACTAATATAGGTACAATGCACCATATAGGTAAATTTGGTATTTATTGAAACTGCATCAACATTGCGCAGTTTCTTAATAGATATTGTTGAAAGATAATTTCTTATGGCCCCTCGAAAAGCAATTTTCTCCTGTGCTTATCACAGAGCACTGAAGAAAATTGCCTTATCGCTTTGAATTTAGACTATCATGAGTTAACATAGGTTAACAGCGTCATGCCTAGTGATACTGAACACATTGAATCTTTATTTTGATGATATCAACTATAAAAAACGTGTTTTGCTCAAACTAAGTGTAAAGCCACGCACAAAGTCAAAAAATACGAGGAAAAAAAAACTGAATAATTTTAGATTTAGACTGAGAAAAAAAAATTCCGAAAAAAGGGTAAAAGCGTAAATAGAGGAGTTTTGCGTTATTGTGTGTTCTTACTGCAGTACTGAAGTGCGTTTGATTTGTTAGTTACCAGGGATGAACCCAAAAATGGATATGCGCAAGTAATATTATACTGGAAAATTTATAGAAGTTGACAATTAATAATTTTAGAAAATTAGCTTTTATTTATAAGAAAAATAGAAAATAGAAAAGAGAAAGAAACATGAATTGCCTTTGCATTTAGCATTTGCAATTAGCATTTGCTGCACTACGAACACACTATAAAGCAAAACTTCTCTATTTACGCTTTCACCTTAATTTGCGCTTCTGTTTTCATATTTTGTAATCTGGCAATCTTGTTACGAAAATATTTTAAATCATTCTTGAAAAATGTCCCTTTCATGTAAGTTCATTTTAATTTGCTACTCGCTTTATAGATTTCGTTTTATGCTTTATTCTGTTTTTTCCTTACATTTTATTTGCTGTTTTTACGTGATATTTTTACTTAATGTGTTCTATTTTATTTGTTGCAAATTTTTGTGAATTTTTTTTTGAGTGCTCCTCACATTATTGTATTGATATATTTTGCTTTGGCTATATTGATACAATATTAGAAAGCACTTCTTTTTTGTGGATCTAATCGCGTGACCCGATGAAAAGATTATATCTTTTATTTTCCTGATTTTTATTAATTCCCCCCTTTTTTCGGATTTTTTTCCTCCGAATTTTTATTGTTAGTACTATTTTTCTTTTCCCCTTCTTTCATTGTTCTGCAATTTGTTCCATGTTTTCTCTTTATTTTGAACTTATTTTATGAGTACTATTTACTTGCAGCTTACGCACAGTCAATAAAACTAATTGTTCTTCTTAATTTTCTTCGTTTTTTCTGTTTGTTCTTTTTGTATTTATTTATTATGCTATATTTATTATGCCATAAAGATTTATGTTTTTAATTACTAAAAATCTTATTACCAGACATTTCACCTGATATTATCAAAATTTTTTCTCCCGTGTATATATTTGATGTATTTCTCTATAAGTAGTTTAATGATTCGAATTGCATTATATTTTCTTCATAGACGCACAATATATTAACTAAAGCAAAACAAAAACACGATTTGCATAAACCCACAAATGATAATACAGAATAGGACATACTATAGTTTCTGATCTAATTACAAAGACTTTCCTCAGCGTCTAAAACCAATTGATCATGGAGAAGTAAAGGGAGGATGTAAAATGTCTTTTAACATCTTCACTAGCAATCGATGTTTATAAACTGTGGAAGGTTCTTATTTATAGAATCAAATCTAAAGTACGTTTTTTTTTCCTCAATTTTAATTTTAGCTTTATTTACACAGTTTTTTTTGTTTGTTTGTTTTTGCTTTAGTCTCTATAACACAAAGTATACCATATCCCTTTTTAATTTAAATTGTGATTATTTTTTGTTTTTGAACTAACAAGTAAGCTTTTAAACTAACTGCTATAATAATATCAGATAATTTCCATTGAGATAGTTTAAAAATATATCTTTGCTTCAAAGTTTATGTGTTTTGTTACAATTCCATGCTTGACATCATTATTTAAGACCAAAAATAAATACTGTAACTTTTGATTTTAACAATTTAATGTTGTGGTTTTTGTGATGGCTTAAATAGCTGCATTTTAAGCCAAAATATCAAAAGGTATAGAGCAATATAATCAATTTGTGTTCTTATGATGTAAGATGCTGTCTAATATGTCCTAATCAGATGTTTCCAACATAAAGCATGCCGTTTGTACATGCGTTTTGTAAACTTGGACATCTGATTATATATTTTCTTCTGTGGTGCAATACTTAAAACTTAAAAAAATTAACTATTCAAAAATTAAGAAAACAATAATAAATAAATCTTTTATTATAAAATTTCTTATTTTACATTCCCATATTCTTACATTATACTATTGACTTCCTTCTAAAATTTAAAATTATATGATACATATGTATTTAATAAGTTATTGTATCTTATGCATAATGACTTTGTACTATTTTCATATATAATACTTAAACAGTTATTTTTTTCTTATAGCTTTTTTTTATAATTTTATTTTTCCTTTCGTGTCTGTAAATGGTTTTAATTTTTTCTACATGTATTTCTATTAGCATTATGTTCGAGCAAAGTTATAAATGGTTATTCATTATATTAAATTTCATAGGTCTGATTTTATATTTTTTTTTTGGGGGGGGGGCAAAAAGTTTAGAAATTAAGAAAAAAATGTAAATAAATATATTTCTAAAATTCCTACTCTTGCATTCTCGTACTTTTCTATTTTATTGTTTCCTTTCTTCCAAAATTTAAAATTATGCTACGCATTTTTAATAAGTTGTTGTATCTTCTGTAGATTTAACTTGTACAATTTAACTGTAATTGTATAATTTTATTTTGACTGTAAAATATTTCGTCAACAACTTATTCTTAATTTTTTTTCTTAGTCTTGTTTACATTTTCTTTTCCTTTTTTATGCTGGTGAAACTTTTCAAATCTTTTACATTAATTCTTAAGTCAATACCAACTAACATTAGGTAGCGCGCAATCATTATCCGCAAATTTTAAATAAATAACAATCAGCCTTAAGGGAGTAAAATTAAAATATTTTAATGACGTTTTTTTCTTTCAAATTTTATTTTTGACATGTTTGAGAATAAAATCTGTTATAAATATCAATTGTAAATCAAACGCATTAAAATTCTCTCTCATATTTAAAAATACAGTAGGGAACCGATTATCCGGAACGATCGGGACCATCGATATTCCGGATAACTGATTTTTCCGGTTTTCTGAATCGCTACAAAAAGCCGTTTTTTTAATGTTAAACCCAACAAAAAAAAAATTGGAAATAATTTTAAAAAGAAGAAAAAACGATGAAGTAATACACTAATGATTATTACCAAAATGATGGTAAGGTAAACATCTTTAATAAAAGAACGAAAAATCCTAAAATCTTATGAGGAAAAAAAAAATTTTTTTTTAAATAGCGGGAAAATTTGTCGTATTTCGTTCCGGTTTTTTGGTTTTCCGGTTTTCTGATTTCCGGATAACGGGTTCTGTACTGTATATAAAAATTTGTGGTTTTTTGTTCTCTTATACAATATTTATCATAGCATTAATTCATTTAAAAAACAAAACAACTGCAAATTTGCAACACCAGACGGCGATATTTTGAATGCATTTATTTAGACAGATTCTTTATGATTTTAAAATACAAAATTTTAAGCAGGATTAAAAATTAATTGTGGTGCAGGTATGATTATTTTTGTTGCTGACAACATAATAATTTATACCTGCACTCTTTTGCAGCAAACTGAATACGTTTATAAAAATCATTTTATTGCATACAAATTGCAACTTTTGCTTAAAGAATTTAAACTAAATTTATTAAAATATAGCACTTATGCGGTGTCAACTGCGCAATGACTGAAAATCAAAATATTAAGTTTACATTACATCGAAATATTACGATGTTTCTGCGCCATTTTAAAAGCTAAAATTTAAATTAAAGCATATTTAATCGTTCGTCAAAAATCAAATTTTAATTCTTTAAAACTCGAATTCATATGTTTAAAGGCAGTAAGGATAATTTTTTTAACTTAGTATTTCCAAAAAAAATGCGAATTGTCCGTGTATTTTTAGCTAAACGTAAGTACAAGCGGAACGACACGGAATCGACAATATTATTTCCATTTAATTTCAAAACTTATAAGTTATGTGTAAGTTTATAGATAATTTATATAAACGCAAAACAATACGAAAATCATAAATTTTTTTCGGCATCAATGAAATTAATATTTCTCATACAGCTTTGTCAGAATCCCAGTTTCCATTTGTAGCAACATAATAAAAGAAAAGCATCTTCACAGTTAATAATCATTGGCGCCATAAATATGAAAAATGGCATTCTTCTGATTCCATGCCCACTTGCTTTTCCATCAATGATGTTTGATGAGACGCAACACCATCTGGCATCCAATAATCGTAATAATTCCGCATAGGCGACAATCAATCAGGCAATTTTCGCCAACAGAATCTGTGCATTTGGCAATGTAGTTGCAATCAATTGCAGGGAAAAGCGGCAGGCGGAATCGTTCCATCATAGTCACAACTTCATCTAACATCAGTAAGATTACTATTCCTATCTTAGGACACCGTACCAAAACTCCTGTCCCATCAACCGCTTATGTAAAGGAAAGATCTAAGCATTATTCTGAAAGTTCGCCAAGAGGGAATATGATTTATACAGAGGCAATGTTTTGAAGTTAGGCCGGAAGAGAATTTGGCGGATCACTTTGACTTTGAGATAGTGCTGGTTTTATTAGATTTTGATTTCAATCACAATGATGGAACCGTGCCGTCTAGAGCTTTCCCTTTCAAGCGCTAACGAATTAGCTATGATTGAGTGTATGCATTATGGGCGTGCTTCAGATAGTGTGTCGTCGTTCTTGGAGGAATAATTGTTTGTCTCAAGTTCCTCGATGGACTGTTGTTATATTGACTTAAAATGAAAAGGCACAAACTTTGTTAACTGATAATTTGATATTGAGGTACTCGCAAACAGCTGAAATAATTGTTTTTATTCTTGTTGTTAGCAAAACAATAAACTTGATGTTGAAGAAGTCCAATCTTTATAAAATGTTTTTATTTATGTAAATGATATTTCTTAGATTTTTTTACTAAGGTTCTCATTCTTTAAAATATTCTTTAAGTACATTGAAAACATAATTTTGAGTTGAGAAAACAACTCATTATAATATACACTACAACTCTTTGATAATTAATTGTTAGCTGAAAATGTAAACTTATTTATCATAAGAATATGAAAGGCTAAATATTAACAATGGTCCAGAGCATGGTATTAATTTATGTTAATTAACATTAAAATATCTTAAGAGTTTTCTACTTAGTTTTGCAGCAGTTGCATTACAATATTTTGATATTTACATAAAGATTTGCATCAAATTAATGCTATTGTCTTGATTTAATTAGTATTTTTTGCTCATAGTATTTACCATTCCATGACTATGTTACGGAAATTTTAAAAATTATAGTGCTTCCTGTGTTGTAAAATAAACAGAATGAAATAAAAATGTTATTACAGTCATTGTTTTTTTCTTCTATTTTGTTGCTTGGAGACTATTTTTTCTTTAAAAAAATGAGGATATTCTGAGTAAATGCTAAATTATTTGGTATTTGAGAGAGAAAAAACTTTTTCTGATTGGGCGTTCGCAAGATTAGGATGAAATCAATAATCTCCCCATAATATTTATTATAAAAAATTTTGCGATTAAAAAATCCAGGTTTTATTCAATATTGAATTCCGATTTATACTTCTTCTCTCACATAATTACAATGGCTTCATTAATTCTACTTTTTTTTAAGTTACAATATAAGATTAATACGTTACAAAACGTAACAATGACCACTTAAATTCTTCTCATTTGACTTTTGCTGTAAGGAGCAGTTGAATTCTGACTTTTCAATTTAAATTAGTTCCTGATCTTTTTAATAAAATCTGTATAAAACCATTTTTTTTAAAAAAAAAGCCTCCGCTTTATGGGACATTAAGAAGATATTTCTTTTCTAACCCAGTTGAAATATTTTCATCATTTCACTTGGGAATAAATTGGGAACAAAGAATTCGTCAAACGCAGTTTTCGAAAGGAGTTAAACTTAAGCATTCTCTCTCTGAAAATATCATTTTTTCCTTGGGTATGCCCTGTTTACTAATGTCTTTTTTCGGATACTTAAAACAGATTTTTTTAAATAGTTCTTCGTAATTGTTCATTACGATGAGTAATAAAAATAATAACTAGCTTTGGTAGAGGCTTGATGGTTTAGATAAACTAATGTTGTTAGATATATTCATTATGAATTATTTAGACAAATCGCTCATGGGCTGCAGAAGTGGCACAACTCAAAAAACACGCGTTTTGGGCTAAGAACAGGTGTAAGAATATGAAAATACACATTCTTTTCAGCAGCAATACTAGCTCAACTCATAATTCAACTTGAAAGTAATCTTCGTTTAAGCAAACTAAAGCCTTTCCTATGCATTTTCCTTAGCAATGAAAACTTTAAACCCACTTATCTCAAAACAGGATTTTTTGAGTTGTGCCGCTGTTGCAGCCGATAAGTGATATTAGCATTTTATCTACATCTACTAGGAAGCCCTTTTACAGGTAATCTCTCAAACTTTCTGAAGAGAATATCAGAAACTTGGGAAGATATTATCACTTCAGTAACAATTTTCACTAAAGGTGGGCAGGGGATCAACATACACTAAGTAAAATAGCAATGCTTATACGGAATTAGTTGTTAAAAATTAATTATAAAAAGAAACTGTTGTGTGAATTATAGACAATTTAATATTATTGTGAAAATACTTGTCAAAATATAAACATCTTATAAATAATAATTTTAATCACTTCTTGATCAAAGATTATCAATTCATAAATTAAGAACTCAGCCGAAGGAGGTCTGAATAGCATTTAGGAAAATTTATAAATACTTGGTCTAGTTAATATAAAAACAGCAAAAAGCTTTAATTTAATATATTTTACCTTCAAAGACATTGGAAAGCACCTCGTTTAGACTTGACGGAAATTTTTTTTCTATGTATACAGATCACAATAACGTGACGTGATTTTATACCAAAAACTATCATCATTTTTAAAATGCCACTAAATACCTTCTTCCCCTAAACTCCTTAAATCTTATTTCCACTTAAAAGTAAATCAGTAATTATACTTATAATTGAAGACCTCGGGGATATTGAGTGTCAATTCAAATGGTATAGAAATTTCTCTTTCCTACTGCACTAAATATTTATATTCAGCGAGAGCTAAAATTTTGATCGAAGGAGTTCGACTTCTTGTATAGAGTACCGGTATACTTTCATAAGATGCCACACGGCTCTGTTTAAATTTAAATTACAAAAGTGGACTGATTGTAAAAAGAAGGTCCTAGTACAACACTGAAATCAAGCAGTAATGCCTGTGGTCAGTAAGCGGATGGGTGACCACTTAGGGACTGAGCATATACGATAACAGTCCTATTCAAAATGTTGTGCCGTATAGTGCTCGACTTTGCGCAGGTCATTGGGCTACCAAAACCTGAAGAGCTTACCCTTCTGCAGAGGATCGAAATTCTGATTTAGATTCTCTGCAGAAAGGATAATCTCAGAGGATAATCCGATGTCGTCGGATTATCCTCAGAGAATTTTTCGATCAGACTAACACCAATATAGAATTGTGCAGCTCTAGTGCAGCTTAAATAAATCACCCACGTAATCAAACTACAAAAATGTGGGTCAGCACATCCCACTTCCCCGGAGATTTCAATATTTTCAATAGGATTTCTTATAGTTTTCTTTTTTTTCGTACAGAAACCTTTACGTTTTGATAAGACAGATTCTCCGACATTAACACTATGTAGTCTTCATGATCATGTTCATGATATAAATGATGACCTCTTTAACTGCCCTAGACTTTTGCGTAGCACTGACAAAAATTTTGCGGAGGATATCTTTATATATCATTCAGGACTGTTTTGAGTTGTCAGATAGAGAATGATACTTGAATACCTAATATCTGGCGTAGAATAAACAAAAGATTATATTCTTCACTGAATTTAAAAAAAAAATGTATTTAACAAACTTTGAAATAGTAAGATAACATTTATATCAATACTGAAGTATAGAAAACATATTTATAGAAAGCATGTGTTATCTTTCATTTATTTTTAAATTTAATCTGTGTATCTGAATTAAATCTGATAAATGACACACCTCAAGCGTCCTTTATAAAATAAGAAACACAATTCTCACTCTCCCTCCAAATTCTAAAACCCCCTACTCTAAAAATAATTCGAAAATCTTATTTGATATACCTCCTATCAATCGTACTACTCATGCCATCAGCGATTTTATTTCGTAGTTTTATATTAGTATTTACCACGCCCAAACAAGAAGAAAAACGAAAACACCCCCTCTCTGCAATACCATCTACTGCTATGTCATTTTTATTGCTTCTCTTTTTTGTATGGGGCCATAAAAGGAGAAAAATTTATTTGCTTCATGTTCTAGATCCGTCAGATGTTGATTCTCTGAATAACTCGGTGAAAAAAACTTTTAAAAAATCAATGTATCAAAAATAAATGAGATTTCAAATCGAAATTTTTTTGAGCGAAAGTAAAGATGATGATCTTATAAATCACTTTGTATCGTTGTCAAAAATATCCATGGCAGTTTTCAAAATATTAATTTTGTTTATATATATTTTTTGGAATGGGAGAAATTGACGTGTTGTTTCATATTTCATAAAATTACAAATATCAGGGTTTTTTTGTATGGAATGTAATATAAATGAAAATGGTAAATAATGGTAAATGGAATAATAAAATAATATATTTTAATTGGGGAAAGATTTATAGTGATGTTGAATTTAATCAAATATCGTATGTATTTCAAAATAAATTCATTTTTTATTGAAATAGCTCATTTTAATATGATTTTATTGATTCCTTTTCACTTTTGTATAAAGGAAAAGTTGAAATAGAACTTATGAACACTTTTTGAACCGCTAGAAATCTCAAATCTCTACTGGAGCACAGATGTTGATGACGAGCAAGTTTTAATATTTTCTTAATCTTTACAGACCTCTACTATCCCCACATTGTCTCCAAAATGAAGTTTATCATCAAGTTTAATTTTGGCAATCTACAGTTTGATGTAATACGACATTCAATTTTTTTCTTTCCCATCACAAGCAGAATTTACAGTCCAATATAATTTAACAATAATGGAAATTTTGACCAATTTCATTTAGGTAGAATGTACTATGCTGGATGACGATATAAGTTAAAACAGTTTTCTGATCATTAATAAAAATGTTTAGCACCACTTATTTGTCGAGAAATATTTTTACCATTGGTAAAATACGATTAATACGAGCACTGGTTGCGATGGTAAAAATAATGTGGGTAAAATTCTGAAATTCTATTCTTATGACGTTTAAAATTCTTCAACAGTATACAGTTCAAATATCGTCAACAGTATACGGTTGAAATCGAAAAAAAATGCTGAAATTGCACATAAGTTCAAATTTAAAATGTAAATTTAAAAGCAGTTCCTCTATAATTTTCCCGAAAACTTAGTTGTAACTAAAAATTAAAAAAGAAATTAAATTAAATCGGAACAAAAATGAGACAAAATATACATTTTTAAGTTTTCTGATACAAAAAGTTCAGTTTCTAGTATAAAAATTAATACGAATTTCAATTGAATCAAAATTTGTCTCTATTTTATTTTTAATCGAAATTTTGACCACTTTTCTTGCACAAAACAAACAAGCAGACATAAAACTAAAAATAATAAAGTAAAACAAAGTTTCTTCAAAAAAAACTTTTTTTCCAATCGGGTTAAAAAGAAGAAAATAATTCCATTTTTGTCAATCCTATATCGTACATTATAGAGACAAAGGTTAACAAAAATACTGCCTGAAAGAAAATCCAAGGCGTTGCCAACAGGTGGCATTTGCTCTGAAATCGCTGGATAGAAGTTCCCCGTAATGTAAATACTACGGTAGGAGTTAAGTTCCAAAGACGTATGACCGCTCTTTGAAGGTTACCATTCCTTAGAGGTGGTCGTTAAAATAGGTTTGATTGTTCAACTTTGTATATTACGTAGCATAATTACCCACCTCCCATAATTTTCGTTTCCAAAATCCTTGTCAAAGCCTAATGAAACCACCTTGTCTCAAATCATTATTTTATTATAAATAAAATTCAGATCTAAGATGCAGTTTCTTTTTCTTCAATTTTAACAAGAAATGCTAAATATAAACATTATCAATGATGATTAGGGAAATCAACAAACCAATTTCTTTTTCCGGCATATTAATTTATTCAAAATAAATATATTTCGATACCCGCCGACCGGCCTGTGTAGGGTACAGGGAACTGTCTTTGGATCAGAAAGGTCCTGGGTTCGAATCCCGGGCAAAACATGGATGTTTCTTTCTCTGTGTGTTTTACGTCCTTTATCCTTTGTGTGTGAATGTGACACGCCCTATAAACGGGTTGTGGTTGTGTGAATGGCGTGGCAGAAGTCGAATTCCTGGCCGTAGATGGCGCCACTGAAAAACAGAAACAATCGCACCCCCACTGCCTTAACAGGCGTACGACAAAAAAAATTTATTTCGATACCTGCATGTGACGTCATCGTATGTAATTCTAAGTATTTGTCGATTCAGAAGCCAAACAGGTTTGACACATTCGTGTGACGTCACTTACGAGTATCCAATTTAATCTCATTTAAGTCACGGAATGTTTCTCACTTCACTTCTTCTCGAGTTGCAAGCATTCAATGATTGTATCAAAAAATTAAATTTCTGTATCGTATCAAAATAAAGTCATGCACTGTTAAAAACTCTATTAAATCTATTAAACCAATACTAATATTCAAATATTTCTAAAATTCTATCATTATAATGAATTTTTTTCTTTTTTAATTATTGTTAGTAACTTTTTGTTTTAAGTATAATACATGTCAAAAGGGAGTTTAATTATTTAAAAACAAAAAAAATATAATATAAATAAAAAGTATCTATGTACATCATGTTTGGTAAAGGGTAGGTCAGACGCCTTTATTGCCCAATGAAAAATTAGTTTATATTCTCTTTTATTGGTAACGTAAATCGTAACTATTGTTCGAAAACTCAATAATGTTTTAACTAATAATTTCTACATAAAATGGTAAAACTTCATAAAATAATCCAATTAATAATAAATTTATTTAATGCATTTTTCACCGATCTCTCCTTTTGTACAAGAAACAAAAATATATTGTTGAAAATCTTTTATTTTGTTGAATGTAATATTTGGTTGCATGACTGACTGACACAAAAGGCGAGTTTTTGTTTTCCTGCTGAATGAGCTGAAACAACCTTTGTTTTTGTGTTTTCTTTCTCCTATTCTGTGTTTTCTACCTCGTCATCTTTTCTTTCGTAAGCGAAACTGAAAGGGGGCAGTGGATTTCAGCATAAAATCGATAATTTTTCAAAGGTGATTCTAATTACATTTTAATCGTCCTAAAAGTAATTTTCTGATATCCCTTTCTCTATCTATTGTCGAATTTGATGTGATCGAATTTCCATTTAGGCTACATGTCATTTTTATTTGCGTGATTACTGACTTCCTGAAAAAGGGAAGTATATTAAAGTTCACGCAATATCGATTGCAAAATTTGAAAGTAATTTGAATTTAATCGAAATTGATTTGTTTATCTTGAAGTAAAAACTCGGATTTTACCATTTTTCTAATTGTTGCTCTTGTATGACGTGCAGATTTATTGATATTCTAATAATCTTCTACTATCTCAATATCGTGAAGCAAAAAAATATAAAATCTTTAAGAATTTAAAATATATTTTAAAAACTATAAGTTATGTTTCATGCATTTTTGAATCACTCATATTAATTGAGATATGCAAATTTAGTGATTCATATTTCACAAGATTGGAAACTTCGAATTTATTTTTATATCAAACACACTAGGTGAGATGATCACCGAAGTGACTGATGATAAACTTATTCAAAAATCACTCCTTCAACAACCAATTGTAGGTCAGGAAGTTAAAGCCAGTCAGTAAGTCATTGCAAGTAAAGTTCCATAATTTCGAGACAAACGGTCGGTAGTTCTGTGACTTCAATGGCTATCATATAAAAAGCATGTAAAAAAACGAAATAGTAGTATTTTTGAATTTTAAATATAGGGTATTATTGGGTGCCTGGTATAATGATACAAGAACCAGAAGCGGCAATCTCTCCCTAAATCAAATTGCTACGTCTAACTCTGTATAATTCAACCTACAAATTTACTATAAAGCTACTATTATCAACTCAAATGATATCTTAGTGTGTCTAGAAACTTCTAATGGAAAAGCGAATAATAAAATGGAGAAAGATAATTCGAATTTATCAGAACCAGCTTTTTAGCAAGGCAACAATCCCCGATCTAATCTGCCCAAGAAACCTCTCCTCTGCAATAGCTAGGCTACGTACTAGACATTTCAAAGGCATGAATATCTCACGCAGCAATATAAAATCCTATCCCATCTGTAAGTCCTCATTTGCAACTAACTGCAGACCATGTTTTTTACTGCCAGGCCATTATCGACTCCCTCTTTCAACTTGGAGCACCCCCCATCGAAATTCTCCATTGCCATCGGGCTCCAGAACTTGCAAATCTTGTTATCAAGGCTTTTTGAGGACTCTAATCCTTGAACTAGCACTGCATGCATAGACACGACAACAACAACATCGGAATCACTCAGTTAGGGTATACCTAAAGGATATTAATGGTGTAGTATGCAAAAGGACGTTTTTGTATTTGAACTTTATTTATATTTTAAGGCAGTGCTTACAGAAATATGGTCATAAAATTAAAAGCCTTGGTATAATAAAGGAGCATCTGCATCTAAAACATTTTTTTGGAGAATTAGAACCTTTACAAACAAACATTGTTGTATTTGGGAATATGGGTCTAAAAAATATGATTGCAGTTCCAGATGGTAAAAGAAATCAGAATGTATAAGTACATGGAAAGATATCAGAACGTGTATATCTATTTCCTTAGAAATTTTGACTTTTTAATGATTTAAAAGCTAAGAACTATCGTAAGGAAAAATTTGCACGATCTCACTGGAATTATTTGGTTTGCGTAATGTCTCTGACGAACGTAGTTATCATTTTATTAAAACGCTACTCGTTATCAGGAAAACGCATCTTGTTGAAATCGTTCTTAAAATAATGAAACGTAAATCCCTGGGAAAAAGAAGGGTACATATCTTTTATACTTTACTGCTACCAAATTTTTGTTCATGGTGTATTTCTACTTTCCTCTTAAGTATAACTAACGTGATTGGATAATTTATCAACGGTATCAATCTTTTCTTGAATCACTCCTTATTTCTGCAAAAAATGTTGGTGTGATGAGAACAATTGATTATTGATAATTGTAGTAAAAATATTAAAGCATAATTATAACTAGATCCTCAAATCTAATAAGTGGACCATCAGTTATAGTCTGCAATTTTTCTTGTACAGGGATAAATGTTTTTTTTAAAACTTCATCTTCCTAATTCAAGTGACTAAGTTATTATTTCACCTAGCATAATTAATGAATTTTATGACTTAGTTTTATCAATATGATTCAATAATTCAAAGATTCACTTCACCATTTCCTATTTCTCCATCATGCAACCATGCAGTTTTGCACGAAGTACAGAAGAAAAACTTTTGAAAAACCCCAATACCGGAACCCACACAAACCACGCAACAATGCGTTTAAAACACAAGGGTTTAATTAAATAAAAGCAATGGTTAGCTAAAAAGCTGCCAAAATTCACAACACGTATATACTTGGCAGGAATCATCAAAACCTAAGTGTATCGTGTTTTAATAATACCGTTCAAGAGTACTTTATAATTTGTAGATGACTCTTTCTTAAACTTACTTTTGTTTCTTTTTTTTTACCCCTTTTTGCCCTTCTCCATTAGAAACGTAGTCCGCCTTCTAACACTAGTTTTATCTAATTGCTATCCGAGCCGAATTAATGGGCGGTAAAAGTCTTGGCGGCGAATATATATGGGGCGACGAATGAAGTTCTTCTTTTTCTCATTGTAATTACTGAAAGAAGCAAGCTTTGGCGAAGAAAATGATTTGAAATATTTTGACACCCTCTTATTAGAGCCGATGTTCAACATAGGCTATTTGTCTGGTAGTGTTACGATTTTCTTTTCTTCTTGTTTTCCTTGCAACCCTCCTTCATTTCCTTAATTTTGCGGTTTCTTCTTTGTTTCGAATGTGGAAATAGGGTAAGTCGGGTAAATCTTTTACGTTGGGTTGAAATTATGAATTTCCATTTCTGACAAAGTATTTTCAAAGGTATCGAAGGCTGCTGGCAATTTTAAAATTCGGAGATGGTGAGGAAAGGATGGTAGGTGCAAGAAAACAACTTTGTTTGACTTAAGAGACACTGATGAGTTGGCTTTTGTTTTAAAAGCTTTTCATTTCCATGGCTTTCTCGAAAGTATTCGTTATTCATGAGTTTATGGAAACTTTTCGAGAACAATTATCATATGCAATATGCATTTTACTTTAGTAAGTGCTTAAATTCTTCTTTCACGTCGTTTATATTAGAATGATGGCTTGCCAAGCTAACGTTAAGTTTGAAAAATTCAAACTTTTATTTAATTTTTATTTATTTGTTTTTATTTTTTGTCTTTAATAACGATTTGTAATGAGCGAATGAAACTATTCTGAATTGGATACTGACACATACAAGCAGGTAATTGTCCCGTAACTCATGAATATTCGTTATTCGTTATGAATATAAGTTATGGAGACTTTTCGAGAACATTATCATCGCTTTTGTAAGTGCCTAAATTTATAGTTTGCACTGTTATTATTAGAATAATAGTTTGTCAAGCTAACGATAAGTCTGAATAACAAACACTTTTTTTTTCTGTCCTTATTAAGATGCGTATTAAATGAGTGAAACTATTCTACAATGCATTGGATATGGAAATATATAGATTTTAATATAAATCTTTCCTCATGAAGCTTAAAGAGTTTCAAAGCATGTTTTACTCTCAAAAATGTTGTAGAACTGCCCATTAATATTAGGTCAAATCTATTATTTTCTAACTACCCTCTATTAATTTCCAATAGTTTAGAAAAATAATGGCACTTTTATAAAAAAAAATACAAGATGGTCACTTCATCTAAATGAATAATCCAATTATTTTCATCCTTAAGAAATTACAAAGTTTTAAAAACTCCTTTTTTAGAGTACAAAAAAATGAGTTTTTTTAAATTAGACTTGTAACTAAGTTCGAAAGCGTATCCATCACTTTCCAACATCGCGTAAGGAGAATACTTAAACGATTGAAATGTAATATGCTTGTGATATACTTTGTAGCTTGCTTGTAGGATGTGGCAAAAATATGATTATTTATTCTTTTTATTACACTATAAAAAAGCAGTTTTATAAATTTTTCATAGATTTTTCCATCTTTTAGTTTTTGTGTCAGTTAGTTCACATCAAAAAGTGGTTAAAACTTCAATTTATGATAAAATGGCGATAATTCTAATTGCATTTTTTAAGGGCATAGCGTTTCAACTTCAATTTTGTACCTCTAGCTAATCGTAAAGTGGTCGGAATTTTGAATGACGAAGAGTTCTAATTGGCAATAAAATGCTTCTTATTTGCGGTCAGAAGTTAATTTAAATGTTTATTTCTATCCGTCACATGGCTTCAATTTAACTTTCAGTGCAATAGTTTGTAGACAATTGATCAAAACTTTGATTGACTAATATTTTAAATTTTCTGTGCCAATAGTAAGGTGATAAATTTTATTAGCAGCGGTCAGAAAAGGGCAGAAACTTGTTTTGTCATCAATCAGGAGACGTTAGTAAAAGTAAGGAATAGATCCTCTTGTTAAGGAGAAAGTGTTCGTGTAAAAAATGCGTGTTTAATTAGCAATAATAAATTACTTGAAACTGAATATCCATATACCACTCAGTTACTACCATAAAACCTTTTCTTCTTTTAAATAAAGTTTAAGTTTGGGTTTCTAATTCCAACAGTGTTTCATCTTAATACATTTTTGCACCATTTTTTTGTTTCAGTTCTAAATACGTTCCTAAAGTAATTGCTCCCTAATCCAAGGACAGAACTTTTAATTCGCAATAGAAGAGCTGCAAAGATAAAAGGTGTAAAAATTTTTAAAAAAAATTAAGGTTTATCGCTGAAAGCTCTTACTTTAATCTTATTTAATTATGCAATATGCATTAACTTAGCTAAGTAGTTTTGACACCAAAGATCTAAGTGAAGAAAGTAAGTAAATATCGGTTTCAGGGGTGTTTTTGGAGCGGAAGAATGATCCAAATGCTTATGGTAGTGAAGAGTCGAAAATTAACCTTATCGTCGACGAATGATAGGAAAAAAACCCAGTCAAACAGAATGTTAAGGATTTATAAATTCCCTCGATTGGTAACAAACTGAAACGCTAAGAATTCGAATGCTATGAAGCAAACAGCTTAAATCAATGTTTGTGATTTATTGATTTCCCCTATTGGCAACAAACTGAAACGTTAAGAATGATATTGCCATGAAGCAAACAGCTGAAGTGAACTTTGGGAATTTATAGATTTTCCCCATTGGCAGCTTGATAGCGTTACATAAACGCAAAATGTAGTCCTCATTTCTACTGTCAACGCATAAACCTCAAAGCAAATTTTCTCAAATTCACTTAATAGTCTCTTAAATCATTGCAAATATATAACTTTGCTTCCTACCTCAAATCTCATATATCTAAAAACAATGTTTAATTGATAACACAAAATAATCACATTTATCTAAATACAATGTTTAACTGAACACACAAAATAATCACCTTTATCTAAATACAATACTTCACCTGATAACACAAACTGATCACGTTTATCTAAATACTGTCACGACGTTGCCACTTGACAATTCTCGTGGTCAAACTTTTTAATCTTTTGCTAATTAAACAGTTGATTAAGATCCCGTGGTCCCATCTCACAATCGAATTACAATGGTCAGTTGAACTTTTAAATTTCTAGAAATTTGTCACAACATTATGTTTGATTTGTCGACTTTCGGATGCATGATAAGACCTCGAGATCACGGTTGACCCCTTGAAATAAAATGTATAAATAAACTCCATAAAAAGAGGAAATACGCAGAATACAGAGAATTCAGACCGATTGCAAGCGAGACTCTCAATAGGAGCAGCTATGGGTAAGTGTGGTCCTCCTCCTCATCCTTATATAATAGTATAATGATCAAGTAATGAATAAAATATAATTATAACTTTTAATTTAGATTCTTTAATTAAAAACAATACCCGTCACAATACAATACTTCAATGATAACACAAATTAATCACATTTATCTAAATACAATGTTTAACTAATCATACAAACGAATCACATTTATCTAAATACAATTCTTCACCTGATAACACAAACTGATCACACAAACTAATCACATTTATCTAAATACAATGCTTCACCTGACAACACAAACTGATCACATTTATCTGAATACAATACTTCAATGATAACACAAATTAATCACATTTATCTAAATACAATGTTTAAATGATAATGTAAAACTTTTATTTTAAGAGCAATTGTCTTTCATATATTTAACTATTTTTACTTCCTTAGCAATCAACTATAATCTGACATTTTATTTATTCTTCTAGCAACTGTAAAATAATTCAGATATAATAATTTGATTCAAAGATAATAATAATTTAATCACATTTATCTAAATTCTATGTTTAACTGACACTGCAAAACTTTTATTTATTTAACTATTTTTATTTCTTTAGCAATCAACTAAAATCTGACATTTTATTTACTTTTATAGCAACTGTAAAATAATGCAACGTACCGTCGATACCAATTTTCTTAAGTTAACTTACTCACACAATACCGAAGAATTAATTTATTATCTCACTTTCTGCCACTTTCTGTTTCAACCACTAAAAAGATTCATTGGAAGATACATCCTGGTTTATTTACTTATCTCAAAGCCAATTTCTTTTTTTGCACTTCACGTCCTAGCACATGCCAGGTGCAGATGGATTGAAATGCAACGTCTCTGCTGCCATCCAAGGGACACATGGCTTTGTTGAAAGAAATATTACTTAGAAATGTCTTCCCTAGAGATGAGAATATGACATCACGTAAGATGAACGGTGAAAGAAAAGTGGGAGCGATAGGTAACAGAAAGTGATGAGGTGGAAAAAAATAGTGGATTTTGTTGAATGGCGAGCTCAGCTGTTGTAATCATTCCATTTGTCGTTTATCAGCTCATGTTTACTGTAAGTTGAAGAAACTTCAAAGCATTGCAAAAACTGACTTAATAACGTTTCATTTAGAAAGATTTATTTACTTTGAAATAACTGTTCAGGAAGTGTTTTTTCTTTTTTTAATTTTTTTTTATTTTTACTTTAAGTAATTTACAATTGACTCATTCTCCAATTACTTGCCTAGATAACTTAATATACTAATATCTGTGACTAGAGGCTTATAACTCGAAATCTGCAAATCTATAACTAGATATCTATAAGTAGATAGGGAAAATCTATTGCTAGATATATTTACAATCAAATTCCGATTCAATGAATTCTCGAGGACTGCAAATAAAACTAAAGCATGCTTCTCAATTTGCAGGAAAAAACACGACTTAGCAATTTTATTAATTGCGAATTAAAAGGTGGGTGAGGTATTGATAAATAAACAAAAGAAGTAATCTACTTTGTATATTCATAAACATATCTAAAGACGTCCAAATATCTGAGAAAAAAATTTGCTCCACGAAGAAAATAATAAATTTCATCAAAAGTGCAAATTTTGTCTTGACTTTGAAATATTTCAATAATTTGAAATTTATTAATCGAAAAATAGAGATTTTGCTTTCCTTTTTATCATGGGAAAAAAGCATTAATTAAGTTTAAAAATTCAATTTATGCAAACATCTAACTACAATCATGTTTTTCTTTAGGACATAGATGTTAAAAAAAGACAAAATTATAATGTGCAATCGGACAATACTTTATTGTTCATTAAAATTATGAATATTTTTTTACTATCATTATTTATGTAATTTTATACGTTTTATTATGTAATTTTTATGTATTTTTTTAATATTTCAAGTGTCAAATTAGTTTATTTTTCTTGTGATTATTTTAATTAACGTCTACATTTCCTTTTAAAAGGGTTTTTTTAGGTTCAAGTCACGATAACATCCGTTACTAAGGAAGTGAACAGATTAAACAAAGAACCAAATGAAATAATTTTCCGATTCGTTCAACTCAAGAATTAATGAATTGGTGTAATTGACGATTCAATGAATGTGGAATCAATTGATGGACGAATAAAGGAATGCATTATGGAATCTTTGTCTTCGCCATCGCTTAATTTTTTTGCTGCTGATTTTTTATTGTCTGAACTGTTATATGCTTCCAAGCAAGCATAGGTGTTACTACGGTGGCTGAATCAGATGGTTAAAATATTAATTTTGAGTTTCAAAAGAAACAATGAGTAAATGAAGATTGAATTTGTTATAGCCAGAGAATAGCTCTGAAGAATATGTTAATATAACGTTAACGCTTCGATGCCTTGTTATTTGAAGTTACTTCATACCCTAGTTACAATGGGCATGAACTGTAATGGAAGGTATTTAGTTAATGTTGTAAAATTCAACAGTAAACACTATATAAATTAGTTGTTCTGACATTTTTAAAAAAATTTTTTATTGATAATTTAATTTTATTAATCCTATAAAATGATCAATTTTACAATAAACAACGAAAATAAAGATCTCTACTGGTAAGTTTTCGATGAATATTTATAAAAAGTAACACTTATCCTTGCTTATTTTTCTATTATAAAAAATAATTTTTTCTATTTTTTAATATTTTATTTAAGCATAAAAATAATTGTACGAATGTGAAAAATAGAATAAAATATTTTTTTGAAGTCTTAATATAGGTATTAATAAAAAATTATTTACCGTCATTAGCACTCGATAATTTTAAAAAGTCATCCAGACATCATATCGAATTCAAAAAAGTCAAATAACCAAACAATTGAACACAGTTTTCTAAATTAAAATAAAAATAATAAAGGAAAACGATGTACTTAACGTTCAACTTGTAGTACAATGTTTTACCGCTGAGGGCCGTTGTATGTAGGAAAAAGATCATAGCCATTTATTCATGATTTGAAATAAATAAATCTTTGTGTTTCCGGTTGTTTTAACAATCGAGTGGAAAGTATTTGCCGTTTTTCTGTACTTTAATCAAATTGTTAATGCATGGTGAATTTTGACTAAATCTGCACGATAATAAATTTTAGTTTTGCTTTTTTTAATTGCAATTCAGTGGTCTCAACCTAGCGTATTGCTTTTTTTTGTAACGTATTATTCCTGAATGTGCTTAAATAATATAAGGATAAACCTAATTCACCGATTTCATTCATGATGTAAGTTCAAATGTTTGGTTCTCTTTCAGATATTTTGAACAAAAGACTTTAGAAGATGTATCAAGGGACACGCTAAATAAATGTTTAAAACATAGTTTTAACTTAAAGTTTTTCTAAGGTAAGAATTGTAAACAAATATATCCCAAAATAAATCATTTCAACAGCAGTGAATTTTTGAAAAAAAGGAAACTATATTTCAATTTCAAAAGATTTTCAGGAAACTTTTCCTTTGATCATATATTTTGAGAACTGAAGATGACAAGAACAGGAAAATAAATACCACACTCTATCTGAACTGTCATGTATTGCATAAAAAAAACACAACTCCTCGAAGCTAGTCAGACCATTAAATATCCTCTCCTAAAATGTCAAAGCGGTCAGAAAAATCATATGACAAATGACTCGAAGTCGAACATAGTACGTTTACAAGAAATACGGTAGGGAAAAAAAGGAAACGCATAATCCCTTTGCACTTAAGCCCTTACAGCAAATAGAACATCCACCATAAGCTTCGAGAAACGATGAAGATGAAAACGATACGGCCGATCGATTAAGTCGACTACCGAGTTACTGGACACGATCCAATCTTCTTACACTTCAAAGATCAGCGCAAGATAAAGCTTGCAACGAAGGATTTTGTCGTTTCAACCGGAAACATTTGATGAAGTAACCAAAGGGGGAATTTAGTTATTTTCTGGTAACCTACTCAATGAGATTCGCCAAGTTAACTTATTTGTATGACATTATCGGCTTGATCAATGATATTGTATATATCTTTGGCGCTATCGCAACCAAAACAGAAACGCGATAAAGAGCGAAGTTGAAAGCTCTAAGCACATCATTGAGCTTTATCACGCTGTTGCAGCATTGGTTTGTTAATAGGATGTATGGTAACTTCAAATGAGGTGAAAAAGCTTTCTTCTTTTTAAGAGTTTCTTTCTTTTTGAGCTGAATTTCAGTGAAATTGAATGAGACATGGGGAATCGGCTGTTGTTGTAGCTCTGACAATTATTGATAAAAGCTTTTCATATCTACTCGCCCAAAACAATCGATTTTCATAATGACAGAAGAACAAAAGCCTTTTAATAATGTAAACAAGGAAATGACCGGTTTGATTGGAAGATCCGTTGATAATTTAATAAAAAGAGTGAAAATCAATAGTAAAAAAACGATGTTTTATCTCCAAAAAAAATTTCTCACTATGTAAAACTTTCAAGCCTTCAGACATCTGAGGAATTTTGCCAATGTATTTATTGTTCAACTCGAGGAAAAAGGAATATTTTAACATCTAAGAAGTACCTCATTGCTCTCGTATTTAAATCTGAAATGTCGTTCAAATATTACTTATTCACCTTGCTTAACTCAAGACGAAATGGTCGTTGGTTCTAAAACCATAGATTTTTTTTTGTATAGAATGTAATGATGAATTCAAAACTCCAAAACTTTTATCAGAAAATATCAACTGAAAAAAAGTTTAAAGACTGAGATTTTGAAAAGATCTGTTGTCTCATTTCAAAATTCGGTTTTTCTTTTAATTCTCTTAAGGTTTCTCCATAAATGTCCATGATTTTTGTGACATATCTCAACAATATGTATCATGTCTTAGACAAAATTCCGACAAATTTTAAATAACCAGATTAGAAATTTTGAACTCCAAGAAAGTTTAATATGCGGGTCATGCATTTTTTAGAAAATGATAAAAACAAATTTCACCTCACCAAACAAACGAGGCCTACTGTTTTCTGTAATTACATCTCATCACTTCTTATTTCAGAAAATTCATTAATTAAATTGATAAAAAATTGATTGGTTTTAATAGATTAAAAATCTTTTTAATCTATCAAAATTCTAGTAAAGAGTCATAACTATAAATATTCTCATCATTTGTATATTCTCGTCAATGCTATATTATAAATAAACATTATATACAATCAATATCAATGAATACTCCTTTTAAGGGCAATAGCTTTCATGAGACGTGAATAAAAATATATTTCACTGAGAAAACATCGGATTTTAATACTTAGTACGAGTATACATAAATTAAATATCTAGCTTCAGTTGTAATCAACTGATAATTGGTTTAAGTGTTAAACTTAAGTCAATGATACACTTGCGTAAGAATATTGTCTTGTTATGTATAGGTATTCATATTACTTAATTAAAAACTTCATTAGCTTCAAAAACATAAAAATTCTTGTTTGCTTTTTAATCTTTTTTTTTCTCTCTGCTACTGTGGTTTTTTCCAGTTTGTTTTTCACCCTTTTATTCAATTTTTACATGGCAATTTTATCTTTTATGTTTTAAACCACTTCTGTTTCTTTTAATTCACGTCTGACAAGTCCTGAAAATGGGTGCCTATTTTGGAGCGCTTGAAGCATGTTGACAGTTATTACGAATTTGTATATTTCTCAGCGAATGGAGTTTTTTAAACAAGTAATATTTTACCGCTTCAGTTTCTTGAGATTATTTAGAAAATAGGTACTCATACTTAAGAAGACAATAATCATCATGAGTACCATACTCATCATAAGAACTCGTACTTTACCAGACAAAAGGTACTTATTATGAGTACCTATAATTAGCGGAAAACTTTTAGCATTTTTGCGATACAGCAGTGGGAATAACTCAAACAATTTGCCTGAAGGTAAGAACCGACTAAAAATATTTGGCGGCCGTAGTGTGGTTGGCCGAGAGCAATGAGTTTATTTAACACCAGAATTTACCCTTACTTATTTCATTTAATAAAATCTGTAAATCTTATCTTTAAAAAAATTCAATAAATGTTTGACTACGATTAATAATTGGGATAAAAACTCTGTAAGCACTAAAGACAAAATATTTCCCAAGAAAATTTTAAACAAATTAAATTATTAAATTGCAATAAAATAAGCAAAAATATTGCTTGTCACTACAAAGTTGAACATTATCGGGAAGTAGCCTGGCATTATTTTGTAACATTAGTAATGACATTTTCTTTATATGTATGATACTTTTTTTGTTATAAACGTTACGTTTATTGTTCAGTTGACTCCAGTTTTTGACTTGTTTAAAAAGGTCAATACTTTCAGAATATATAATATTAACCGGTAAATAGTCTCATGCAGAAAATATTTACTATAAAAAATTTTCTATACTTGGCAGATATTGATTGATGACATATTTGAATATGAATGGAAGGATTCGAATTTTTCCGTTTGGCCAACACAAAGGAAAAGCTAAGTTAAATTATTATTAAATTCTTTTTTTGCACTCGAGTAGTTCTTACTTTATTCATTAGAATGATGATCACTATAAACACTCAAACACTTGGCAGACGCATCTTCTATATAACTCTGCATTATCTTACCAAGCAAATTCGAAATTTGATTAATTGTTGACACCAAAACATACTTATTGTCTTACTCAAGTTATTCTTTCCCTCAATTTTTTTTCGGAAGCTTCAGGTGGATTTTTTGCAGTTTTAAGCTATCCAAGAAAATTTTAGAAGCTCAAAATAGAGTATTAACAAATAATTATTGTGAATCACGAGCTGTACAAATATTGCAAACACTAAACTATGAATTTCTAAGAAAGTAAAAAATGTAAAATGTATGTGGACAATAAAATGCCTTAAAGAGAGGGAGGAAGCAATAAATAATCATAAAACAGTCGAACAATATTTCTCAATATTGGTCACGAATTTGTCATTTAAACAAATGCTTTCATAATCCCAGTATTCAAATGTTAACAACAGTGGTGAATGAATTGAAATTAACCAGAATCAGTAAATTCTTTAATGAAAAAAATATCTTTCTAGAGAAAATCAAGTACTGGCAGATAATAGACTTAAATATATGATTATTTTATCTTTCCGTTTGGTAGTCACAGCTGAAAAGCAAAGTTGCAATTTTTTTTCTTCTTATTTCTTTTGAACTGAAGCATTTCCAATTTTTTTTTATTGCAAATTCCTCGTTTACCATATGGAATCAGTTGTTTGGTAGAAGCCTTCTCTATACCACACTACAATATCTTGCCGTACGAATTTAATTTGTAGTTCAATTGACCCCGAAATAAGGCTTATTGCTTTTACCCTGGCATTTTCACCCATAATAACTTTTTCAATACCTTTAGTAAGAAAACACCTTTACTAATTAAGTACAAATTCAAAACGCAACAGATATTGATTGATTAAATTCAAATATGGAATTATTTCAGTTTTTCGTTCGGCAAAACACGAGTAAATTTAATTTTCTTGCGAATTCAAACATGAATTTGGTCACGATACACACTTCTCTATAATACCTGGCAGCACGAACTTGAAATTTTATTTGTAGTTTAGTTAACACCGAAAATAAGACATTGATTTTATCCAGATCATTTTCTTCCATAATCACATTTTCAATACCTATAGTAAAAATTATATCATTTCCAATGAAGTACGCATTCAAGAAGTGACAAATATTGATTGATTAGACTCAAATATGGAAATATTTTGAGTTTTCCGTTTGACAAACACAACTAAGTTGAATTTTTTTATAAACTTGATTAGGAATTCAGACACTATACACACTTTTATGCAATATATGGCCAGGTAAACTTGGAATTTTATTTGTCGTTCAGTTGACACCAGTGACTATATTCTATGAATACTGATTGTAATGTAGATACTACTAGTTTCGCTTTCTTTACATCATTGTATTGTTCTTAAAATTTTTAAATAACGTTTCTAAGAATTTCGCACTTTAGTATTTGCAATACTTTTACACTTCATTATTCATAGTAAATTAATGAACAAATTAAATTATAGGAAAGAGGATTGAGTGAGAAAATGAGATGGGGAAAACGCAATAAGTATCTTCTTTTTGGTGCTAACTGAACTACAAATAAAATTCCTAGTCAGTCCGGCAAGATATTGCATAAAAGTTTGACCAAATTTGCAAACAAATCAACTTAGTTGTGTTTGAAAAGCTGAAAACTCAAATATTTCCATATTTGAGTATAATCAATCACTATCTGACACTTCTTGAATTTGTACTTTTGCTGTAAAGGTATTTTGCATTAAATCATTTACTGGCTCATTTTATATGCTGAGAAAGTCATGGCTGTTATGGTTAAGATAATCCCGTTAAACACTAATGTTTACATTCGAAAATTAGGAATTAAAGTATTTTTAAATAAAAAAAAACGAAAAAAAAAACGCTGAAAGGAACTTAAAATTCCAACATTTATACATATTGTATAACAAGTGACTATTTTATGAATACTGATTGTGTTGCAGATACTGCCAATGGTGCTTTCTTTATATCATTGTATTGTTCTTAAAATGTTTACATAACTTTTTTAATAATGTTCACTTTAGTATTCGCAATATTTTTATAGTCAACATCTCTCAATCAAATGAAATTATTGAAAAGATGATTGAGTGAGAAAATGTGACTGGGTAAAAGCAATGTCTTTTTTTTTCGGTGTTAACTGAACAACAAATGAAATTCCAAGTTCGTTCGGCAAGATATTGTAGAAAATTGCGTGTTGTGTCCTAATTCGTAAAAAAATCAACTTAGCTGTGCTTGCCAAACATAAAAATAAAATATTTCCATATTTGAGTGTTATAAATCAATATCTGTCACCTCTTGAATTTTTACTTTAGGGTATTTTGCATTTAATTATTTACTGGCTTATTTTATATGATGAGAAAGTCAATGGGTGTTATTTTCAAAATAACCCCGTTGACCACTTGTTTGCATTCGAAGACAAAGAGTTTACGAAGTTTTTTTCTGAAAAACGCTTAAAAGAATGAGAAATTCCAACACCTATACATCATGTAAAACAATTGTTGACTATTCTATGAATACTGATTGTGTTGCAGATACCGCTAATGGCGTTATCTTTACGTCATTATTGATCTTAAAATTTTCATATAACTTTTCTAAGATTTTTACACTTTTGTATTTGCAATATTTTTACAGTCCATCGTTCATAGTCAACAACTCTCAGGTGAAAAGATGATTCAGGGAAAAAACGAGACTGGGTAAACGCAATTTTTTTTTAGGTGTGAACTGAACTGCAAATGAAATTCCAACTATGTTCGCCGAAATATTGTAGAATTAAACTCAGATATGGAAGTATTTGAGTTTTCCGTTTGGCAAGCACAACTAAGTTGAATTTTTTCACAAACTTGGACGTAAATTAAGACGCAATACACACCTTTCTGTAATATCTTGACAGACGAACTTGGAATTTAATTTGTAGTTCAGTTAACACCAAAAAAGAAAACTTATTGTGTTTAGCCTGTCACATTTTCTCCCTCAATTATCTTTTCTAAAATTTCATTTGGAAGTTGCTGTCTATGAGAGATGGACAGTAAAAATATTGCAAATACTAAAGTGTAAAACTTTTAGAAAATTTATAAACAAATTATAGAAACAATACAATGATATAAGGAAAGCTCCATTAGTGGTATCTGCAACACAATCAGTTTCGTAGAATAATGAATGATTGTTTAACATTATGTTTAGACGTTGAAATTTCTCATTCCTTTCGGGGGTTTTCAGAAAGAAACTTTTAATTCCTAGTCTTCGATGGAAAACAGCGGTGTTCAACGGGATCACCTTAACCAGAACAGCCATGACTTTCTCAGCATATAAAATGAACCAATAAACAAGTTAAAGCAAAATACTTATAGTACAAATTCAAGAAGTGTCAGATATTGATTGATTAAACTCAAATATGGAAATATTTGAGTTTTCCGTTTGGCTAACGGAACTGAGAAGCTAAGTTGATTTTTTTTTATTTCTTTTGCATTCGAGTATTTTCTTTTTTTCTTTTTATTGGAATCACGTTCACCATAAAGACTCAGATCTTTGGCAGACGCATCCTCTATACCACTCTACAATATCTTGCTAGACGAACTTGGAATTTTATTTGTAGTTGACTTAACACTGGAAAAAAGGCTTATTGCTTTACCCAGCTTATTTGCTCCTCCAATTTTCTTTTCAGAAGTTTCAGGTGGGATTTTTCACAACTTTGAGCTATCCTGGGAACCCTTTTGACGGTAAACAAGGCAGCTGAAAAAATGTTGACTGTGAATTTCAGAGAGAAACTTCTTGAAGACACTTTTGTGGAAAAAGATTTCGTTTACAACGGATAAAAAGCAAAACATTCGAATTGATTTATTTCTTTTCTGATTTCTAAGCTAAAGTTTCAAGCAATTGGCTTTCGGTTGGTCTATTAGATTGAGAATTTCCTTTCCCAGCTAGAGAATTATTTACAACGTTATAATATAAAATTTCATTATTTATTTCAAAACGATGTTGTTTTCAGGCACTTTTTAAATACTATACACTATTTGATGAGATGATTGGAAACTGAAAATGCTTGAATAACTTATTTTTTTAAAATTTAGTTAAATGTAAATTTATGTATAGCAAGAGCTGCTACAGTCTTGTATGATGCATGTGAGTCATTCAACTATTTAATGTGTTTGTCGAGATTTGTTTTTGGAAAATATTTAAGTTATATTAATTACAAAACAGCCTATATAATAAAGATAAATACGTAATATTTCCTTTTCAAAAGCATTCGTTACATTTTGTTATCCTAAAAACCATTTTTTAGCCCCAATACTTGAAAATTTGATCCCAATAGTTTGATCATGAGAGGGCTCCAAAGTTATGATCCCTTAATGCTAAATTCTCTTCGTACGTATTTGGCTATATCTCGAAATTTTTTTATACGAATTGAAAGAAGTTTGCACACAATCATTAAGTTCGTTTTATTTAAAAGTAATTCCATGCAAAATGTCATTTTTACTAATTTTATAAGTTTATTTATTAATGATCAAAAACATTTTGAACTGTAAGGTACACAGTTTTTCTCATTATTTTAAAATATATAATTTAATCTGTTAAAATACAAAATATGAGCAAAATCGGTCAAACAGTTCATGAGAAATAAATCATAATCATTTATTAGATTAAATAAATAATCCAAGAAACTAGATTGGTTAAAAACTAGATTCGATTCAGAAATATACACATCGGAAATGACACTGGACATGTTTCAAGCTCTCTAAAAAGATGCCCGTTTTCAAGATTTGCCAGACATAAATGCGAAGAAAAGGTGATTTGAAATACAAATCGTAATGTTGCCAACAAAAAAATGAAGAAAAAGATTTCTAAGCAAAACAAGAAAGAAAACTGTTATTCGTGTTGTTTTTTTTTTCTATTTCGGCTAAACCACAAACTTGGAAAAACCACAGAGTTCGAAATGGGCAAATTAGGCTGAGGCATACTTGTTCCTACCTCTCCACAGAGTGTGGAAATACATTTTACTCTTATTTGCCCTCTCATCTACTGTAATTTTTCTTGTTCTGCTTTTCATCCTTTTAACTCTCTTGACTACTGTGGTTTGTTTAATTATGTTTCTCACCTTTATTTTTTCATTTTTCGTTGGCAGCTTTACACCTACTTCAACTCCCTTTCACATAAGGCAGGTCTTTAAAAAGGACTCCTATATTTATGCGCTTGGAAAATGTCAATTGTTGTTGTATATTCGCATTTTTTAAAGCGAATGAAGTTTTTTAATTAAGTAATAACTTTGATACGTGTTTTACACAATATTTATTAGCTAACATATTGCAAAAATCTAACTTATTATTAATAACTAATAATATTTTATAGCCAGCAACTTATGTATAACTGTATTATTTTATTTCAGCAGAATTTTACACTACTCTTTATTAAAGGAAATAGTTTATTATCCATTAATTAGCTATCATTTCTAATGATTAATTATGTTTAAAAAAAAGCTCTTTACATTAAAAATATCATTTTGGGTATTACATCACTAAGTATTAAATTGTATAATATATTATTTTAAGTATTTATGTTTTGGTTGTTTGATATGTTATTTGGTAAGAAGCCAACTTTAAAAGTTATAATATTGATTAATAGTTAGTTGGAAAATGCATAAGAAGTTAGAGTTGCAATTTTGCTCGTTTTTCTTCTACTGATCAATATTGACTCCTACCCTTGGGGTAAACAACCTGTTTGCTCTTCTACCCGTTAATATCGTTGAGGATCTTGACAAACTAACGGGAGTGCCCGTAAATTAAATCACCCGGAAAGGGGAGAAACCGCCTTTCAGAAGGCTGTTTATTTAATGAGCGTAGGGGGGTCGACCCGAAAGTTTTCAACCTTATTTGATGTTGGGGACAATTTTTGACGCTCTCACACAGACAACACGTGAAGAAGCGACGAAAGCGGACTAAATTATTCAGGATACGCGTGGCTCGGTGTCCCCATTTAAACAAACTCGAGAAAGTTGAGCTCTTTAAATTTGAAGGGATTTTAATTTAGAAGATGTCACGATGAGGTCTTGTTTAAGGCCACGAATATTTGGTCTTTCCCCAAAGTGTGATATGAATATTTGAGGACTTATGCCGGATTATTTTATTTTTGCTGGGTTTCAGCTGGAAGTAAAAATAGGAAAGCACATTAGTAAATTTAATCCCGTTAAAAATATAACTGAAGAAAGTTCTGGTGTTTTGAAATTTTAGCTTTGTTATGGGAAATGGAATAATATACTGACTCGTTTGTTGCTGGGAATAATAAATAATTCCGAGTTAAAATATCTTATTCAGTTTTATTTGTAACAGAGGGACTAGATTTCTGTTCTTTGCTTGTTTGAGAAATTATAATAAGGAGATGCTGAATTTTGAATGAAATATTTAATGTTACATATGATTTTCAAAGAAGTTTACAACCTGCAGGAATAAATTAATAAAATAGCAGCTGTTTTTAAATCCAGCTTCCTAAAGCTTCGTGAGAAACATCATGGTGATGATTACTTCATTCATTTAGGAAGCTTCCACGAAGTTAAAGACGGTATTAACGACGTTTATTAAAATATTTTGATACACATTATTGAAATAATTTTGATAAATTTTTCATTTTCCAAATTTTGTTAACATTCCTGAATTTTAACATTTAAAAATAGTGCAAAAATAAATAGACAAAATAGCCGAATTTTTTTCAGATAATGAAATAAGAAATATAAATTAAATTAAAAGTTTATAAATATTGAAATGTGTTGATTTTCTACTCCAAAATACGCAGTTTATTGTCCTTTATATAATGATAGAAAAAGTGATCGGAAAAATCTCATACTAGAAAAAAAAGTTTATTAAAGAAAATTGATAGAACGAAAAGTTATCTTTTACTAGATTTTCTTTTTGAAGAAAAGCAAAACACTTTTTTATATAAAATCATGTCTGCATGCTTAAATATCCGCAATACATTGAAAAAAAGGTATGGTCACAGATTTCAGAATGCTGTAAAATGTACCTTGTTTCTGGCTCCATGGGAGCACCAAAAAGCTTGTTAATTTTTACCGAAGTGGTTTGACAATGATTTTGGCAAAATTGTCAAAAAATATAGTTTTCTGTTATGTGTGTGATAAAATTAGGTAAATAAGGTAAAATTTGGTAATTTTGTCATGATAACTTAAAGCACGGTATGAAAATCATTTATTTGATTAAATTTACTTTTCAGTTTTGTATTTTTTACTGAATATTTAGTTAAGTATCTTTTATTTTTGAAAACCACAATTTGCGGTAAATAGTTACCATATTAACTGAAAAATTATTAAATGAATTGTTTAAATACCGTGTATTTCAGTTTTTATTACCATGATTATGTTGTTTTTGTTTTATCAGAAATTTCGTTTCCATACAGTGTGGTAATTTTATCAGAATTCTTTCAGCGTGTGCAATGAATTTTTAGACTGCAATTTTTTTGTTTTACTTAAAAAGTTAAAAAAAATTATGTTACGTAAAGGAAATTTATGCATGTTTAAACAAGTTTGTCGCTTAAAACCTAAAGGAAAAAGATTCTGATATCGGCTGGTTAGCACAAACAATACCAATGGAGAAGGATATATAAAAATTTCCTTTCAGTAGATTTCGATATTGAATAAATAATTAAGAAAATTTATTCTTAACATCACACCCAGATAGTAGCGTAAGGTTTATTTTAATAACTGCAGCAACCTTCATCACAAAACTTCAAAAAAAGAATTTTAAATGATTAGTAAATAAACCACGCAAGCTGAAAATTTTAAATTTAACTATGCTAGTTTACACGCAATGAGGTCCACATTAAGTTTGCATAAAATGGAAATTGAGGAAATTGAATCACCTTGCGAAAATTGAAGAATTAAATCCCTTTTATGTAGAAATAGAATCACCTTGACAAAACAAAGTTAGAAAACCTTCGAAAATCAAGGCAAGATTACCAGCTCCATCATTTTGCTGCATGAAAAATAAGTTTTTTTTTGTGCAACAGATAAGAGGAAAGGAAGAATAATTAAAAAAAAAAGTTTTTCTCAGATTTTATACAATCATTTTATCAAAATTTTTTGAAAAGGTTGATATATAATTGTAAAATTAAGTCATGGTTAGTCTGAATAGTAAACTCTCCTTATTTGTAAATTTTTCGTTTGAGAACCTTAACATACATAGGTAGAAAAAAAGTTCGAAAACAAGGTATTCAATAAAGACTAAGAAATCACACATATAATATATATATATACACTGAGTGGCCAAATTATTATGACCACCCCAGAGTTTTATGCAAATGAGTTATTGCGTCAAGGCGCTGCCGCTAGAGGTCAAGGTAACTGTAACACGGGAATGCCGGACAAGTGAGTCATCAGTTATACTGTGTTGCTTGCTCAGATATGGGAAAGAAAAGTGATTTAACTGAATTTCAACGTGGAATGATTGTGGGTGCGAGATGTGTCGGAACGAGTATCAGCAAAACGGCTGCACTATTGAAGTGTTCTAGAACAGCAGTTGTTAATGTGTACAAAGAATAGGCAATCAAGCAAAAAACCGGGTCTCAACGTCCGACTTGTGGTCGTCACAGGGTACTGAATGCTCGATTAGAGAGAAGGCTGGCCAGGATTGTGCAGCGCGACAAATTGCAAGTGATCTTAATCAAAGAGCAACTGTGAACGTCTCCGAACGGACTGTTCGACGCACATTGCGCCATATAGGATATGGAAGCAGACGACCTGTTCGTAAGCCTCTACTGTCTGTTTTAAATAAGCGCAGACGTCTCCAATTTGCAAAGGAGCACAAACATTGGATACTAGATGACTGGAAGAGAGTCATGTGGTCCGATGAATCACAATTTCAAATGCATCGCGCAGATGGCAGGAGGAGAATATGGAGAAAACAGCACGAAAGCATGGACCCCAACTGCATTGCCACGACACTTCAAGCTGGTGGTGGCAGTGTTATGGTATGGGGAATGTTCTCTTGGCATTGTATGGGTCCTTTAACTCCTGTACCACAACGCCTTAATGCCCAAGGGTATTTAAGTATCATCGCAGATCAAGTACATCCGTTTATGTCAATGGTGTACTCTGGCGGGGATGGATACTTCCAGCAGGACAACGCTCCTTGTCATAAAGCTGGTATTGTCCTCAGATGGTTCGAAGAGCATGACGGAGAATTTAACTTGCTTCGTTGGCCAGCACAATCCCCAGATATCAATCCAATTGAGAATTTGTGGTATGAAATTGAAAGGGCGCTCAGACAGATGGATCTAGTACCATCAAATTTGCAGGAATTGGCAAGTGCAGTTCAGCGAGCATGGTCTGGCATACCTTCTACCACCTACCAACATCTCATAGAATCCATGCCCAGACGAATTAAGGCAGTAATACGCGCAAAAGGTGGCCCAACAGCGTACTGAAGGGGTGGTCATAATAATTTGGCCACTCAGTGTATA
>NC_092206.1:21266084-21309210 GCF_043381705.1 Parasteatoda tepidariorum
ATTTAATAAGCATAGATATATAATAAATACCAACTTCGGCATTCGGCAACTTGTTATTTGGGCTTTCTGGTGATCGGGACTTTCTGCAGATATATGGGAAACTGACGCGACGGGGCCTTCTGGACCTGGTCTAGGCTTTCCTTCGCCAGGGATATGTATAACAACAACAACACGATTTTGATGTTTTTTCTCCAACCATCGTCACACGTGAATAGACATGCTTTGATAACGTTTTCGTTTAGCTCTTATTTAAATCTAGATTTACGATCGCCAACGGGCATACTTTTTGACTAGAAGACTTCAATTTTTTTTTACTTTTTTATATTCTGAAAAGATATATTAAAGGTGACAGTTACAGAACACCAGATATTCTTAACAATGTGTTCAAAAAATCATTGTTTTCAGCTTCTTGTTAGGTGTGTGGGGAAACCACTATACACATATACACAGTAGTGTGCAGCAAGTTGAATTTAAGTCGAATAACTTGCAGCAGAGCAACAAGTTGAATTTAAGTCGAATAACCTGCAGCAGAGCAGCAAATTGAATTTAAGTCGAATAACCAGCAGCAGAGTAGCAAGTTATGTATTTCCGTCAGTTATCAGTGTTTAAACCCAGACTCAAACCTAATTCTGCAGCCTTACAGGAAAAAGTTTTTAAAAAAATGTTTTATCCAGGCTAATTAGTTTAAACAGCTATTTTAATATTCCTGAACTAATGTTTAATGTAATATAACTGATTCAGCATCTTATTGTTACCGAGATTATTTCAACTATTTTAAACTGCCATAAAAATTGTATTTTTGCACAAATAAAGACAATATTTTGTTTCAAACTGTTTTGATAATAAAAAAACAGATATTTTTTATTTGTTGAGTTTGGTAGATAAAAAACAACGGGAACTGATTTCTTTTATGATTCAATTGTGTTTAAAAAAACAGACTTTAAAGAATTGAAATAGTTGCATTTTTTTGTCATTTAATACATAAAAAAAAGTTTAAAAAAAAACTGATTTTGAAATCAATGATTTGAACTGAAAAGAAAAGAAATACATTGTTAACTTTAAAAAATATTTAAAAAAAACTTAACTGGTTTTAAAGATAAAAGTTATTAATTAATATTGACATGCATATCATTTTATGATTTAAAATTAACTATTGATTTATTATGTTACTCATATTAGGTACAATAAACCTAATCATTTAAATTATAAAAATGCCTGTAATTTTACTATCACGTAAATAGATGTGATTGGTAATAGATGCATTCCACGCAGAACTTCACATCTTTAAGTAAAAATTAATTTTAAACAGTAAATTAAAAAAAAAACTTCCTTATCAAATTAAAGCATTATTGCAGTTTGCCTCTTAAGTACAATATTAATATACTCAGAGTCTGACTTAAGCTTTATAAAACTGGATGAAATGTTTAGCATATTAATTACGCAAAAAACGTGTCGATCTCTAATTCTGATAAAAATCAACTCTCCACTTTATGCTGTAAACTATGAACGATAACAGTTATTCTAAGTTCAAACTTTTATTAACTGGGTTATTCACTTAACTCTTAGTAATTAACGTTTTGTCGAGTAAATGCTTTGATAAAAAACTAAATTTAATTAACCTACTATTTGATGTTAACTTCATAAAATGTTCTAGCTGCCTCTAGAAGTAAATAAATATCGCCTTTAAAATAAAACATTTCAAGCAATACAGAGTTCGTATTATTTTATGTCATAGCAAAATATATATTTTAAATGGATTAGAAAAGCAGAAATAAAATTTTTTTTCTCTTCAGCGAGAAAAAATTCGGAATAAAATTTAAGTAAATTCTTACTTTTTATTTACAAGATCGTCAGCTTCTTCCGTTATTCCAGATTTTCAGAAATGTCCGATTACAATATTAGACTTCGTTTAGAATCATTCAGGATATTTTAATATAATGGTAAAGTTGAACAAGGCTATATACAACAAAAATATTTAATAAGCATAGCAGTACAAAAAATCCAGTAACACAGAATCAGGCATTTGTTTGATTGGTTATTGCAATTACATAAATTTTCAGGCTTGTGTGCTCAAAATAGGCTTATAAGCCTTCGTCAAGTAGAAAAGGACATATAGCACAGTAGTAGAGACAGCACCAGTACCGCCTCCAAGCAGCTTGCTATTCTTTAATGGTACAGCATTCATTTTGTTAGGATTGCGTGATCAATTAATGTTTATAAGCTTTTGTTAAGTTGAGGAACAGATAAAACAATACAGAGAAGTCCAGCACGAGCATACATCAAAGATAGCAGCGAGGTTCGAATCTGCTACCCTCACACTTTGTGCAGACTTTTGCAAATGATACCGCTCGACTATGGAGGGCCTTTATCTTGTTATCTTATATTTGTCTAAGATATCGCTAAGTATTATGCTTGTTTTCTCATTAAAATGTACCGCACAAAGTACATCACAAAGATACTTCAAGGGTTACGGCGGAATTTGAACCTACTACCTCGACGCTATGCTGCGTTTGGTGAAATGATGAGGCCAGTTTGTCAGAGAGTCCATATTACGACGCTGTCCAACTGAAAAACGAAAAGAAGAAACTAGAAAGCATCTAGGGAATCACAGATTCGTATTTTAAATTTTTTGAGCAACTTCTAGTTTTTGAAAAAATAGAGAGCGAAAAGAAAAGTATTGAATCGAACAAGGAAGCTAATGTCCAGGATCAGTAAATGAAAGATTTCAGCTCTTCATGTCTCCACAACCTATAAGATGCTTAATACTTACAAAGATTTAATTAAGGTGCGACCGATTTAATTTTAAATTGAAGTTAAAAAACTAAAATTTGCTTTTATTCTTTGAATTTAAAATTAAAAACATTGCATTGAAACTTTATTTACTTCGCACTAAAGCTGCACAATGGGCTATTGGCGATGGTCTGGGGAACACCCCTGAGAATGAACCAAAGACGTGCTATCTCAATTTTGATCCTCTGCTGAGGGGATGGCTCCCTTGCTTTGGTAACCCGACGACCTGCACGTGAATTCGAGCATTTTACGGTAGAACAGCTTAGCGAGGACCAATACCACCCAATCTCGGTTGATACGCAAACCGATCAAAATGGTCCCCCACCCGCTTACAGACCGCAGCCAGTGATGCTTAACTTCCGTGTTTAACTGGGAACCGTGTTTTTACGATCAGTCTACTGCGGGACCATTAAAACGATTACTTATTATAAGCAATTTAAGAGTATAGCAATTCGGACATGGTGGTCATTTAACACTAAGAGTTCTAAATCATGTGTGTTCCCCGTCTTGTTTATCATTTGTTTATTCGCATACAGATCCAAGTTTGTGTTTTCACGTCAAAGAACGATTAATAAACCCTTGTTAAATAGAACAGATAGTAAAAATCATAGAATCGTAGAAAAAGATACGACGGTATTGAAACCCATTGCTTCCACTTTTCAGAGTGTCTAGCAGACGAACAATACCTATCTCTTTTAAGTTAAAAAATTAATAATATTAAATTTAATTCAAAAAAATGGCGTTGAACTAAACGCTGTATGATTTTCTCTCAAAATCGTAAATTATAAGAGTTTTCTTATACTTCAGCCTTGAAACTTTCTCCTTTGAACCTAGTGTCTCAAGTGGCAATCCAGATCTATAATTATACGGCTATAATGTAATAGAAAACTTGATAATGGATGTAGGAGATTTAAATGAGTAAAATTGTCAAACATAGAAAGTATCACCATAAAAATATGAAAAATATTTTGTTTTCTTGTAAACTTCTTTTTCCTTTATACCCTTTTGTATTAATTAAAACTGTATTTGAAATTTAATCAATTCTTGGTTTACATGTAAAATATTTTGGTGTCAGTGATTTTGCTTATTTTTGACCATTAAAAATTTCTTTTTAATATTTAAATTACTAAAATGTAATGTCTTTATAAAATAGTAAATGACGAGAACTGCTTCAAGTAAAGACATTTTATCTTTAAAATTTTTTATTTATCACCATTGTACGTTAATAATACAAAACATTAATTTTTAGGATACATTTGATTCATTCATTTTCACAAACATGCAACAAATAAAAAATATTAAAAGTTAGTACGAAACCGAATACAGAATAAATTTTTATAAACCAAATAAATGTAAGAGAGAAAAAAAATTATGAAAAAAAGTATATATGTTACAAGAAGTAAAGGCTTAGGATTTTGAAATTATTTTCTAACATAAAGTAAAGAAAAACAGACATTTAAAAAATGTAAGTTTTTTTAGTTAAAAATTTTAATTTTTTATATGAGTGTCGTTTTTTTAACCAAATGAAATTACTGTATGATTCAATTTTAGTTTAATTAATTTGTATATTAAATACATCAAATTCCAAAAGAAAGGAACTTATTTATTACTGAATATAAATACAATTATAATTTAAAATTAAGCAATTACAGTATGACGGAATTCAATTAAAATTTATCTAAACGCAATTTTCATTGCAATTAATGGAAATTGTAGCGGTAAATAAGATTTTTACATATAACTTCTAAAACATTTTATAGTAAATATTGAAAAATGTGGACCCTTAAGATTATCATCATTATTAGACACGTGTCTTTCAAGCAACCTTTAAATGAAAAGTTTGAAACAATATAGCTATAAGCCCAATTCACGAAATTTTAAGAACGTTATTGATTCTCACGTTATAGAAAAAAAAATCACGATTTCCTAGTAGACAATAAAATGTCTCTCATTTTAATGTCTTCCAGAAGACATCTTTGCAAATTACTAAGTACCTATCTGTTTAAGGAAGAGTTTGATGGAAAAGCGTTACTCTTGGAAAAATTGTGGCTTATCACTATATTGCCCCAAGTACTTCATTTTAAATATTTACTTTTATTCTTCTTAAAACTAAAATAACATAAATTCTCAGCTTCATATGATTTTATCAAAATCCAATTCTAATTTGTTCAGTTAATAATTCAAATTCATCATGATTAAAGCACTTACATTTCTTTTATCATTTATACTTATATAATTTACAAATCTTTTTTATTATATATTTAACTGTACATACACACCATTTTAAAAATACACAGCAGATAGATATTTAAGCAAACAACACAATAGTTTGATTTAAAAAAATCTCGCATTCACACAAGTTTAACAGAGTTCGACATTGAAGATCTTCTGAGCGTCGTTGAAAGCTTATTGTCCGAATAATCTGAAAGATGCTTGTGGCTCCTGCCTTCGGGCAGAGAAAACCGGAGTTTTTCCCAAAAGCGCCTATCACCCCAATGTATTATCACTGCAGCTTTGAAACAAGCTCTTACATCACCATCTAACTCTTTGAAGTCTACTTTGTTCAAAAGAATAATGATAATTTTGTGTCGGCGGTTGCACTGACTTTCATGGTGGCATGCCTTTAGCTCAAAGAGACACCATTCACTCTTCAAATACTGTTCAGATATGACTGCGATGCTGCAGGAACTGCATTCAACAGCTTCTGAAATAGTTTCTGCCATGTACCGAGAGGCGGGAAGGTCTCTATACCTTAAGCACAGTCTTTGAGATGGCACACCACATTCCAATTCCGGTGCAACCATTTGCGTAACGAAAGCTTCATCTTTTTTGCAATAGGATACAAATGCGTCAAACAGCTTTTCATTCTCTGCCGGATAATCTCCTTTCTCGAACAGCTTAACACCATATTTGTTGTAGATCCACATTTTCATATTGTTGCGATATTTCCAGGCAAAAAATATCGCAGTTAGCATGAGGACTATCAGCATGGGTACTAAGATCACAATGGACATGTATTCCTCCACAAACTCAGCAGACGTAAAGGGTATTACACTGAAATTGGAACAGGAAGAATTGCTGTATTCAAAAAGAAGCATTGTTGTTGAATTGTTATAAATACAACGCAAACTACCTTGATCCACAACTGCATTGGGGTGTTTGACCATCCAATATTTAAACCGTTCTATAAAAGCACATTCACAGTTCCATTTATTGTGGCCCACTTTTACTTTGGATAGTGCTCGGTTGTATTTCAAGACCCAAATATTAAACTCTGAAATCTGGTTATGGTCCAAATAAAGTACGCGTAAGAACTTCAAATGCTTAAAAGAGTCGTGCTGGATTGATTTCAACCGATTATGGGACAAATAAAGTTCTTGAAGTTTAGTCAAATTTTTAAATTCATGGCCTTCTATCACAGGAATGTGGTTATTTTCTAGATGTAGAACTAACAAGTTTTGAAGTCCATTAAATGTTCTGTTCCTAATTATGTGAATGTTGCTGTTGTTGAGATGAAGAACCCGTAAGTTTTTGCGCCCGATAAAAGAATGACTTCCAATATGGCTCATATCATTGCCGTCAAGATAAAGATCTGTCACGTCCATGGGAACTCTATTTGGTACATGAGAATATCCTCTAAGATTACAGTCCACCATGTTAGTGTTCCAAGTTTGATCAGAGTAGCATGTACAATTTTCTGGACACACCATTTCACAATCGCAAGCATCGAATTCACAGCAATGACAGAGAGCGAAACAATGAATGCGGTATTTGCATAAAAAATCTGAGGGTTTAGTCACTGACATCGGCAATACTGCATTCTGCCGAGGCAACGTTACATTGCACATGACATCGCCAAGATCTGTTATCATAGGATACTGGCGCGTTTCGTCTTTACTTTCCATGCGCAGGAGCCATTCCATTGTACAATCACAAGTTAATGTATTGTTTGAAAGTAGAAACTCAGGCAAGGGATTGTTCATTGGTATACTTTTAAGCCGGAATGCATTGATATCAAGATGGCTAATTGCATTTCCTGTAAGATCAACAAATGAGAGATTGGTTTTTGCAGTAAAAGTGAATGGTCCAATTACTGTTATTCTATTCCATCGAAACGACACGATTTCTATACTGTTTGGAAGGGAAGCTGTTGTTAACTCTCTGATAATATTGTACGAAGCATCTAAATTCCTTAAATGCATAAGTTGTTCCAATTCGAAGTAATTTCCCAATCCATCCACTTCATTTTGATGTATATCCAAAATCTTAAGATCTGTTGGTACAAGTGCATAATCAAACCATGTTATATTATTTCGGGATGCATTCAGAGTATGAAGGTACCGTAAGTTCATGAAAAGTCCATTTATATCGGTCAAATGATTGTCGTTAAATTTAGCAACTCTTAACTCGGGGACATCGTCAAACAAGCTGTGTCCCAAAGACATTATTTTATTGTTAGAAAAGTCAAGAGTCTTCAGTGACGAGAGATCTTGAAAGCAGCCTTTCGTCAAGTTGCCGATTTGATTTTTCGCCATGTGCAAGCTGACAATTTTTTTCAAGCCCTGAAATGTTGCATTGCTGATGTTATAAATTTTGTTGTGAGTTAAGTCGAGGTGCCTTAAAAGTGTTAAATCATTTATGGATTTCGGAAAATCAACTAATTTGTTAGATCTGAGTTTTAAGTTTTGGACTGACTTGCAATGAGAAAATGCCAGTGGGTGTATGCCTGTTATATCATTATTACTCAAAGACAGATAATTTAAAGACTCCAATCCCTTAAAAGTGTTCGCATTAACATACTTTAGTTTATTTCCTAAAAGAGTCAACGTGTGAAGATTTCTCAGGGATGCAAAGGAATTATCACTAATATTATGAATTGCATTGTAGCTTAGATAAAGTATTTGGAGGCTTCTTATCAAATGGAAATTCGTCTCCGTAATAACTTGAAACCTGTTATGATTCAAATCCAGGACAAACAAACGACTTAAATCCGCTAAAGTTTCAGATGAAATTACGTTTTCTAGGGAATTATAACTCAAATTTAATCCCACCAGCTGCCTTAAGCCTTGAAACGCTCGAGGCGTTAACGAACTGAGAGAATTATTCTGAAGATAAAGCTCCAAAATGTCGGTTGACTGCTGAAATATTTGTTCCGGTAGATGACTGATTCGGTTATTGGACAAATCTAAACTCTGCAGTCTGCTAAGGCCACTGAACGCATAGGGATAGAGTTCAGACAGCTGATTGTTGTTTAAATAAAGGACCTTTAATGACACTAGGGAGGAAAATATCCCATCAGGAATGCTTTTTAATATATTGTAAGATAAGTCTAAAATGATAAGATCAGATAAACATTTCGTAGTCTCTATTGATCCTAAGCCTATATTTCTGGCATCGTCTAATTCGCTATTGGTAAGGTTCAAAATATTTAGATTTTCTAAGTTGCAAAATAAGTTTGCTGGCAAAACGACGAGATTATTATGATCAAGTTGCAATTTATATAGTTTCTGTAGTCCTGCGAAAGTGTCTCCTCTAAAAGTAAGTGGTTTGGAATTAGTTTTATTTAAGTGTATTGTTAAATTGGCTAGATTCGTTAAGCCCCAGAAAGTGGCTTCTGGAAAATTCGGAATGCTGCAACCTTCAATGGATAATGACTTCACATTACTTAACTTGCTAAATGTACCATTTGATACCGAATGATCTTTATTGTTACCATCACAAAATATGTTGATGAAGCTAGGCGGGTCGGAATCAGTTTCTCCAATTTTACTTATACTTTGCCAACTCCTGACTCTGCAGGTCATGGTGGATTCTTCATCTATATTTGTTAAGTCGCATTCTTTAGCAAAAACTTGTGCGCTGGTTAGATTGCACAAAATGCACAATAAGCAAAACACAAAATGTGTCGTTTTTATTTTACTTCCAATGGAAGCAACGTGAGGTAAGATCACTCTATCAAAAAACGTAAGGCACATTAACTGAGAGTTCGCAAAAGCATTTTTTAGTGAATGTTCATTGCTGCGAGTACCATGAAAATCTCTACATTTACAGTAGACTTTCATAGTCTTTAATCAAGAACTATCCCTTTCTAGTATACAAGCAATAATTACGTGTGCGTCATCTTATATGCAAGACTTGTATTAGTATTGAAAGTTAAAGTAAAATTTCTTCCTTCATTTCGATTGTAGCATTCAAATGTTTTCATTTTCATTTTGAGTGTAATTCTGTTGAATATTGAATTATTTAAAATAATTTCAACATATTCATTGAAGATATTCTGAATAAAAACAGCTGAAAATATTCATCACGCACCATTGCGAGTTTAGTATTCATCTTTCCATCTTAAATCCATACATATATTTTTTTCTTTAAAAAAATACCCAAGTATTCTTGATTGGTTTAGGAATAGTAGTATTTGGAGTTAGCATTTTCTTATAGCTTTTTGAAGCAATTTCGTGAGTCATGTGATTTTGTTTCATTTCCCGGAGCAAGAAAAATGTCGATATAGGTAGTCTTTTTTTTCCTTCTATTTTTACCACTTCTTTTCTTTTTCCAGAGAAATCGATTCAAATAACATACTTGTAAAGAAATCACGAACTTTTCAATTCCATCTGAAAAAAGGAAGAAAAAAAGGAATTAGCCAGATAAAACTTGTTATATGTTAATTTAACAAAACTCGAAGTAATTTAAGTCAAAACTTTTAGCTGTTCAAAATATGATTGCTTTGAAAATTAGAATTTTTTTCCTTCTGTAAAGTAAATTATAGAATAGTTCAAGTAGGCAAAAATAGAAAAAAGTAATGACTTTCAGTAAATTAAATTTTCTTCCAAAATTAAAGAGAAGATTTTAAAGAAAGATGAGCGTATTTTTATCACCTTAGCAGCTAAGTGAATATTCTTAAAAAAATTAAACAAAAATGATTGAGTTTTACCGAATATTTCAAACAATGCTTCGGTGAAAGAAATCTAATTAACTAACTTATTTTAAGAATCTAAATTCATCTTTTCGTTTAAAACATGAAAAATATTCTTTCTTTTTTTGCTTTGAAAATTTTGTAATGAAATTTACATATAATTTATCATGAAAATTAAATCTCTAAAACTTGCAAAATTATTAAATAAATGTCAAATGCTATCTTTTGCATTGTTATCATGATGATTTCAACAACTAATTTTACAAATTTTGGTTTTAATATTTAAAAATATATAGAATATGGAATATATTCAAAAAAGTTCCTGGTGGAGAAAATCTAAACAACTTAACTAACTAACTAATTTAAACATAATTTCTCGTTTCTGTATAAAACAGAAAATGTGTTTTGTTTCTCAAATTTATACAGATAAATTATTATACTTTTGGTTTTTGAAGCGAAAATTAACTTATTTCTTTGAGTAAGATTTTGACTTAACATGGTGACAAAATAGTATTGACTTGGAAAGCAAAATAATTCCATATTTATATTTTTATAATATAATAAGTTCTTCCTTTCTGTAAAAAAAGATAAAAAATAAATTTTATAAAACTTTCACGTTTTTCAGAATGAAAATTAAGTTATTTATTTAAGAAACGTGAAATGTATTGAATAATAAGAAAAATAGTAGATAATAGAATAGCGTAAATAGGGTTACCGCTAAGGTAATATTGTCAAAGTGAAGTATTATTGATTATTCACTGAATTTTACCAAGGAAATCAAGCATTGTTTAGGTGAAAAAAAAATTATATATCTCACTTGAAGAATCTAAATTTGTATTCTTTTTCGAGCATAAATCTTAGAAAAATTAACTTATCATCTAGTTCGGATTAACGATAAGAATATTTTTTGTATCAGAAGCAGTAAAAATTGTAATTTTTTGTTGTAAATTTATAAAAATACAAGATATATACAAATAAATAAATTTAAGGCAATTCCGTCTTTTCTGGGTAGTATTTTGAACTAGTCCAAAGTTTCAAGTTCACAAAATAAAGCAAAAAGGGAGAAGAGGTAACAAAAAAAATTATATTAGAGTGAAGATATTTAAGTTTACACCTAGAAAGCGCTAGAAAGAGCAGTTCAAATTCTATTAATGTCAACGCTAAAAGCATCTACACTATACTAAAAATTGAAGTTTCTGTTTCAGAATGAAAGATGTCACCACGGGCAGGTGCACAAAATATTTTTCTTCTTTCGAAATATGCAATTTAGTATGTTCTTTTAATCGTGTTTCATAGATTGTAAAAAAATTATAAAGTTTTGAGTGTAACATTACTGAAAAAAATTATTTTAAACTATACCTACAAATAGAAAATAATAAAACGAAATTCATTGTATATTTTACTTTTATAAATGCCTAGATTGTATTTAATAAGTTTTATATGATCATGTTATACAATACCAGTATTCATTCATAAAAAACGAATCATTTAATGTCTTTCTTGGAGCTAAATAATTAATACTTATGACTTACATTATTCATAAAACGAAACACAAAGCTAATAAAGCACAAATGAAAGTACATAAATGGAGATAATACAGTTTCAGTTCAATTTTTTATTTTATTTTATGACCGCCGTTGAACAGTCGACCCTTCAGTTCAATTAACAATAACATTCCTTAGTGTCTAAATGTTGAATAAAAGTGTAAACTTTCTTCTTTACCACTTCTCTACCTTCATTTGACGTTCAGCTCAGTGGAAGGTTCTTGTTTATAAAACTGAAACTGTACATTATCCAACTGTCCATTTATGTGCTTTCATTTGTGCTTTAGTCAAGTCTTTTAATTTGTTTTTGCTTTAGTCTACATAGCACAACGTATACTCTACCCTGTGTTGGTTACATTATGCATATTAATAATTCTGTAAATTATTCATTATTTTTATAATTTTTAAAATTCCTATTATTAAATATTAAATATAAATTCTTTTTTTTTCGTAATTATTTGTTCTTTATGTATTACAGTATTGACGAACCGAATCAGTGTGTGGCATTTGTATTCAGCATCTTTCAAAACTTGAAGGTAAATGGCTATATAATGATAAGTGACTTTTTCAAATGGTCCCGAAGAAGTTTTTCTGAGAATCTTTTCCAAGAAACACACCACGATTTCTATGTAGGCAATGTATATCTTTTTGCATTGAGCTGCAAAATGGAAATTCAGGACACCTCTTAAGTACTTATTTTGAAACAATACAGAGGACCAGTTTGATGTAAAAATGATATTTTTGGAAAAATAATGTTGATATATATCTCCAAGTGCTTTAATGTTTTAATTACTATTGATCTCAGACATAAAAATATCGCTACCTATTTTTATGTTTTAATTAAATAAGCTTCCAATGCGTTGCAAACCATTAGTTTTCGATTGAATACATATAAGGGTGTATTTCTTATATTTTGCAATACATAATTTGCTGAATGTTAAAATATATNATATATATATATATATCGTTCAAGGAAGTAAGATAAAAAATTGTGAGGCCTACATCTAAAGTAAAATGCTTTAGAATATATTCCGAAAATAAAAATGCAAGATTAAAAAAAAAAGATATTAAAAGGAATTGCATCAAATATTTTTTTTTCTAGAAGAACTCTAAGTAATAAGTTCAGATCCGTAAACATTACTTTACTAATAATGCATGGATAAGCAAAATAACTTTCTTTTAGATAATGTTCGCCAAGAAAACGTGAGTAAAAAGTAAATGATTCAAAAGAATAAAAATGTTTTGCTGCGAACAATCTAAACAAAAACGAGAACCATCAACTTAATCGGTGTGGTAAATTTTTCATCACCTATTCAGAAAGATGAAAAAGTGCACTTTTCCCTTTTAATAGCACTTTGGAAAGTTCTCTATGTTGTGGTTATGTCAGTTATGGAGTTTGTCATACTTTTTTTTTATTGCTCTTTTCTTTTCCTCCAGCACTCATGTCATCTTTGCTAATTCGAAATCAGCGGAAACAATAATGAAATTAGGGACCATCCAGAAAAAAACTAAAACTCGTTAAAAGAGATTGCTCTTACATTAATTGCCAATTAATACCACAATTTCCGCATCCATAATTAAATAACATGACTATCACGCAAGGAGAGGTAGTTAGTTGCTGTTGCATTTTGGGTAAAACAAGATACGGAGCATTTTAAAGCTTGTGAAAAAAAGTCTCTAGAACTTCCGAATAATTCTTTGAACGATGCAGTAAATATTTGCATATTAATTCGATTTCAGCGCAATGTGTCTTTAGCAGTAATTTCATATTAATGCACTATGCATCTACAAGGAGTTTTTGAGATAAATAATGCAGCTTTTTTTTCGTAATGAATTAGGCAGTTTTTCAGATACTAAATTATCTTCTAGAAAATGCTATGAGTTTGAGGATACATTTTACGAAATATAATGCACTTAAATCCTTGTCTGAATTTTTGCATATTTATTGGTTACAATTAAAAGTAACTTAATTTAAATGATTTTGAGTTTACTGAAAAAAAATACATTCAATTTGTTTTAATTTTTTTTTCGTAAACGTATTTAATAAATTATGTTTAAAGGACAGATTCTATACTCTTTTTCATAAATTAGTTAAATATTGATTTATATATTGAGAAAAATATGCCAGTAAAATTATCGCTCTGTTTGGTAATAGCATTTATTTTAAGAAAAAAAGCATATTTCTGGCCATAAAAACCAAAATCTATATGATTGGTATTTAAACCATTTTATACTTTCTTTACACTTTCTGATACTTTTTCCATTCACATGGTAATGGTTTACTGGAATTTCTGGTTTTCCAAATTACAGTCCTTATTACCACACATTTAGTAAAAAATGCTAACATGACAAGTAAATTTAGCTGAATAAATGGTTTTTGTGTTAAAATTTAGAGTATCAAGATAAAATTACCACATTGCAAAGCATTTTCCAAATTTTATTGTATATTTTAAAACCTTATATTATTATTAATAAAGCAAAATCATTACCACATCTGTTCAGCAAAATCTACCCATCTTTTTGGTTTTTCCATAAAGCTAAAAACACCATAAATTTTGACATATTTTGATAATTTTGATCATACTTTTTTTCTCATTGCAGAATTTACTCCTTCCCACCTATTTTCTTTGTTTATTGTACGAAATTTACCAATTTACCATTTAAATATATGAAGGCTATTAATCGATCTATAGCTGTTTAATGCTATTCCTTTACCTGAAAAATGCCTCAAAAAATGATTGCCACTTGCAAAATTTAATGCATTAAAATAACTGTCTCAAAACGTATGTGTTTACGGGAACTATTTTGCATATTTGGTGTCTGAAAATAAATGTTTTTTAGTATACACGATGTCATTGCTAATAATTTATATATTGAGATATTTAAAATGGTTAAAATATTTTCCCGTGCACGGTATTCGATAATTTGTTTTAACTGACTGATTCTATGTGTTTTTATTAAAAAATCTGTTAAATATTGACTTACAACATATGGCTCAGTGGACATTAAAGTACTCTCTCTTCCTATTATGTTGTGCGAATGTAATTTATCCTTTAAACTTATGAAGACGAATTTGAGATTTTATCATATCTTGCGTTTGTGATTCATGAGCAGTATCAAAATTTGACATTATTAATGAAGTTTAAGTGCCTTTGTAAAAGGAAGTTTAATCTAGAAAGAATATGTTAAATAATTCTGATCCTCTGAATAATTTCCCAGAGTAAAATTTAAGATTCACTAAACGACTAGGAAAACAAAGTGCTTTCGGTTTAAGCAATTTTTTTAACAAAGTAATTTAAATTTCCCTTCGGATAATTACCATTTGATAGGCTTAAAGAAACACATACTCGGTTAACTTCTGTCACAAGTTCTATTTCTAATTAATATATGAAAGACTGCCTAGATAAATAAGTAAAGTTTCTACCATTTTCTTTACATTTTCTGTGTTTTCGAAAGAGGACTAAAATTCAAGGTTAAATCTATAATTTGTGGGTAAAATAATGCCATATGTCATATATTTATAAATTTATATGTGATTAAATCATACAGGTCATGCATGTAATACATTATCATACATGTGTGTGTGGGATTAATTTAATATAACTAAATTAAAAATTAAACTATTAAACTATCGAATATAAAATATTTAATTTTATCGGGATTTAAGGATTTATGTTACTCATGGTATGCCTTGAACCAAAACCTATCTAATATCTTTATATATTCAGATAGATTATAGAAATAGATGATATATTAAACATTAAATTAGTGCTCCAGTTATCAAAATTTTACACAGTGTTTAAATTTCATATAAAGTTATGATATATTCACATATCATGCAGCTAGATTGAGATATTTGTAATAAATTAATGCAACTATAATAAAATAATTTAGTGAATTCATTTTCATTTGCATAGCAGAGTAGGCGTAACACAGGATAAACATAAAATCAAATTTCATTGGATTTATAATATATTTATTCATCTTATTAAATTTTTACTAAAGATAGGGTAATAACTAGATATTTATAACTAATTTATATACTTTCTATAAAATAACTCTAATTTAATTTAATGTATAATTTTTATCTGGATGAAAAGTTTTGTTTTTGCTTCTCAACATCACACTAGAATCTTATTTTATCCACCATAATCATAGACATTAATATAGCCCGAGGAGGCTAAATTCAAAAATTTTAATTGTTTATATTCACTGTATAATTGATTCCTAACTTTGTTTTGCAACTTTCGTCTCTTCGTTTTTTCATCACATATTTCGTAAAATATCAGATACAAAGCTACCGTATGGCGAAATGGGATACGTAGCTAAAACCAAGAGTGAAAATATTGCAATATGCAGTTGTTAGCAATTTAATGTTAATATAAATGATATAAAATAATACGGTCATGCTATTTTTTATGAATAAAAAAATTTATGTAACTTAGGGTATGCGCATAATCAAATATCGAATTTATACTGTCATTATATAATTATATTTGATATATTATATAATTATTAAATTATTTATCTTATATAAAATAATTTAAATTGGATGAATATACAGTCGAATCTTCTGTGAAGCAAGCATTTTGGATCAATCATTACACTAGTACTGAAATACCTTATCTGCCATAATCATCGACACTAGTATGACAGGAGGAGGCTATATTCAAGAATGATGATATTTAATAAACTGATAAGGACTTTCGANGAATGAGATATTCGTAATAAATTAATGCAACTATAATAAAATAATTTAGTGAATTCATTTTAATTTGCATAGCAGAGTAGGCGTAACACAGGATAAACATAAAATCAAAATTCATTGGATTTATAATATAATTATTTATCTTATTAAATTTTTAACTAATGATGTGGTAATAAATATATAACTAGATATTTATAACTAATTTATATACTTTCCTGCAAAATAACTCTAATTTAATTGAATGTATAATTTTTATCTGGATGGAAAGGTTTGTTTTTGGTTCTCAACATCACACTAGAATCTTATTTCATCTACCATAATCATAGACATTAATATAGCCTGAGGAGGCTAAATTCAAAAATTTTAATTGCTTATATTTACTATACAATCGATTCCTAACTTTATTTTGCAACTTTCGTTTCTTCGTTTTTTCGACACATATTTCGTAAAATATCAATACAAAACTACCGAATGGCGAAATGGGATACGTAGCTAAAATCAAGAGTGAAAAAATTGCAACATGCAGTTGTTAGCAATTTAATGCTAATATAAATGACATAAAATAATACAGTCATGCTATTTTTTCTGAATAAAAAATTATATGTAACTTAGGGTACGCGCATAATCAAATATGGAATTTATATCGTCATTATATAATTATATAATTACTAAATTATTTATCTTATATAAAATAATTTAAATTTAGATGAATATGAAGTCGAAGCAAGTATTTTGGTATTTTATTCTTCTTGGTATTTTATTCTTCTGTGAAGCAAGTATTTTGCATCAATCATTACACTAGTACTGAAATACTTTATCTGCCATAATCATCGACGCTAGTATGACAGGAGGAGGCTATATTCAAGAATGATGATATTTAATAAAAATGATAAGGACTTTCGAAAAAAAAGCAACATGGGTCTAAAAAGGATTTTAATAGTCTACAGATACTAAATAATCGATTTCTAGCTGCTAGAAGAAGCTAGGTAAAAGAAAACTTTTCTTTTCCTTTTTTTTCTTTCTTTTTTTTAACTTTTTTTCTCACTTCGCATACTCGCCATTTCTTTTCTATTTACTGAACTGCTGTAAGGCAAAATGTGATACTCAAGAGTTGAGGAAGTACAATATGCTGTTGTTAACGACAAAATATTAATATAATTGCCAAAAAATAACTTATTAAGTCATTTCATTTTTTCTAGATGTAAAGTCACATATAACATAGGGCATGCGTCTAATCAAATAAGGAATTTATATTTCTGTCATTATATAATTACCTTAAATGAAATATTTTATGATTACTAATTTTTATAATTTCCAAAAAATGATTCTAGTTTAACTTAATGTACACGTACTAAATAATCGATTCCTAGCTTTTCTTGCAGTTATTTTTCTTTTTTCTTCTTTTTTATTTTTCATTTCGCATACTCGCCTTTTCTTTTTTAGGTACAGAACTGCTATAAGGCAAAATGTAATACGTACCTAAATTCAAGAGTGAAAAAAGTACAATTTGCTGTTGTTATCGACTAAATATTAATATAATTGCCATAAAATAACTTATTAAGTCATTTCATTTTTTCTAGCTATAAAATCGCATATGACGTAGGGTATGCGACTAATCAAAAAACGAATTTTTCATTATATAATTACTCATTATATAATACATTACTCATTATACAATTCATTATATAATACAGAATTCATTATATAATGAATTCTGAATATAATTACCTTAAATGAAATATTTTATGATTACTAATTTATATAATTTCCAAAAAATGATTCTAGTTTAACTGAATATATAATCAAATCTTATTTGGTTAGAGCATTTATTTTACTTGCCAGCATTACACTAGTACTGAAATATTTTATCTGCCATAATCATCGACACTAGTATGGCAGGAGGAAGCTAAATTCAAGACTGATGATATTTAATAAAACTGATAAGGACTTCCGAAAAAAGGTAACACGGGTCTAAAAAAAGATTTTAATAGTCTACAGATACTATATAATCGATTCCTAGCTTTCTCTTGCAGCTATTTTTTTTCTCTTTTTCTTCTTTTTTTTTCATCCTCGCTACTTCTTTTATAAAATATCAGATACAGAACTGCTGTAAGGCAAAATGAGATACGTACCTAAAACCAAGTGGGGAAAAAAAGTGCAATACGCTGTTGTTAGTGACTTTAAGTCATTAAAAAGCCTGAAGCAGAGTATAACGTATTTTTTTTATCTTTTACTTCTTTCATTGTTTCGTATATCATGCGATAAAGTATTTTCTTTCTTTTTATATCTGTGAGAAAATGCATCGGCGTTGTTTGGCAAATTTTCAAAGTTTTGAAGCGCCGTAAGTCACACTTTATTTTCAGAAAACTGATCCTCTTAAAATTCATCAGATAAGATGTATGACTTTTTTTTTTATTTTATTTATTCAAAACAACAAAATTTGTTTTCGTATAAAATTCGACGTCAAAGTTAAAATAAATTTGCTTGACATGTTGTAACGGAAAGCCTTAATTAAACATTCGTAGTTTGTGGTGAATTTAATGCACAGCTAATTAGGATATTTTTATTTAATATTAACTTACGTTCGATAAATTGTTCTACAAGCATAATGCATATTAATTAAAAAAAGGTTTCATTTGAAGATTTTGACTTTCGTTTAAAGTTACACTCATTTTACCATCGTTAAAATTTTATTATTTTTACTTCCTGTAAGGCTAATTGTGTTAGAGAATGAAGAACTTGAAAACAGAAAAGATTGAATCCATAATAAAAAGGCAAAACTAACTAAGTGGAAGGTTTACGTCTATCAAAAAAAAAGTGAAATAATGATTGCAGAAGAAGGAATTTTTATGACCATTATTTCTGAGAAATTTTACATATACATCTCTGCTTTTTGCTGATAGTAATGTTTAAATACGTTAGTTTCTAATTGTTATTTCATAGATCTTTTGAAATATCAATCGTGGCAGAAGAACATTTCATCATTGAATCAAAAGTTATTCAGCGTATTTCGACTTTTATTGGTTGATTATGACACAAATAAGCAAATCGGTATTCGAAACATCGTGTAAGTGTCGAAATGGAAACGAAAATAAGTGCTGATTATCAAAACCATGGTGATAATTTTGATTATCTTTCTTTTCTTTTCTAAATTATTTTAAAATTTCAATGTTTTTTTTTTCTTGAAATGCATTTGTAACCTAAATATTTCGAACTTTTGGCTCATTGCCATATGATTTAACTTTATTAAAATTTCTAATAATTTTTGGCGATTTAAAAAACATTTACGTTTTTACAACTCTTACAGTTGTGATCAGTAACGCTTTGTCCTGTGTTATATAAATTAATGAATAAACAATTAAAATCTCTTTTTGTTAAACCATGAAAGAATAAAGAAAACTTAAAACTATTATCTTTTTTTTAAAGTTAACTTTAGCTTCTTCTAATTAGAGAAGATCAGGATAGAAGTTAATGTAATTAAAATAGGAATTTAAAAATCTACTAAGGCATATTTATTTATGTATACACTAATTCTAAGCATTCTTTAGTTGCGTTTAAAAACAAGTGAAATTGAAAATTTGCATTCAAATTGCAAATGCGATGTTGATCTAATTAAGAAATCTCAAGCTGTAAAATGTAATTTAATTAGGACTTATTAGCTTAACTATCCGGCATCAAATTTAAAGAAAGTCTTATGATAAATACTCTTTTTTTTTAACTGAAATCATTTAACTGAAAATTTCGAACTTAAAAAACTCAGGTGGTACTTTTTATTCATAGCCTGAACTTAAAATCAATTTCCTTAACAAAATCCGTGTTTTTTTTTTAAGAAAAATAGTTTCAAATGCAGAATTATTATTTAAAATTTAAAGGTGTTCGTAAATCCCCCAGGATTTAAGGGTAGTATTTTGTTATAAAGAACAAGTTAAAAACAATAACAAAGACGTTAATTGCCTTGATTACACTAATGAATAACACTGCAGAAGCACTAATGATGACTCACACTCATTAAAGCGATTGTTATTGGCTTAAGTTATTAACGTAACATAATTACCCCACCGAAACTTATAATGAATGCGAAAGAATAAGCAATAAAGGCATTTCAATTTTTTATCTGTAAATTAAGATGCGATGCACGCAAGACGAAAGCAATTATTATAATTGGAAATTTATTTAAAGTGAAGTAAATAAGAAGGGGTTTTGTTGCCTTTTGATAAAAGAAAATAATTTCGGAGTTTAAAAGACACCTGTAAGTTTCAAATCTTTGCTAGAAAATTGCTGGTTTAAAGTGATAATATTTAGAGTCAAAATATTGTCCTAGCAGTGGACTTTTTTGTTTTTAATGTTTATAGTTTGTAAGGATATTTATTAAGGTGCTTTTTTTAAAATTTTTATCCCAAATTATTGTATGCGATCATTTCTTAAAAATAAACTGTGAACTAATTGACACCTTAAGCTAAAATAAATGATGAATTGCATTTTGAAGGGATTTTTAGAATTTGCAAAAATGTTCAATCATGCTTCCAGTATTGTTGAATAAGTGTTTTATTTATATTTGTTGGTACTTTCAAAACGCATTGCATTAAAGCATATTTATTTTAAAATCTTGATGTTTTCTTACTGATTATTTCAAATGCAATTCTATGATTTAAAACATAAAAGAGTTTGTAAATCTTATTGAATTTCTGGGTAGTGTTTCATCATAAATAATAAGTTAAATACAATAACAAAGGCGTTTGTTCTTTTGATTACACTAATGAATTACACTGCAGAAACAAATGTGATAACTCGCACTAATTAAAGAAATTGTAATTGGTTTAAGTTATAAAATGTCATAATTACCCCAATGTAACTTATGAGTACAAAAAACAATAACAAACATTTTAATATCTTATCAGTAAATTAAAATGCAATGCACGCAGGACGAAAGCAATTATTATAATTGGAAATTTATTTAAAGACAAGTAAATGAAAAAGGACTTTCGCAGCCGACGGAGAAAGAAAACAATTTCGATGTTTAAAAGGTATTTGTAAATTTATGTAAGTTTTAAGCTGCTTATGTTTCAAATCAAATTATGTGATGACAGTAAATTTTGTTATTAATGTCAAGACTTTGAAAATTTATCAAGACGTATTGTATAAATTTTTGCGAATACTTATGTCAGAGTATCGAAGAAAAGATTTAGCTAAAAATATTTTGCGAATTAGAATAAAAATATCAATCTGATTCGATAAATGCTTTCAGAAATATAGAATAATAAACATGTAAATGTGTAAAAGATTAATTTCATCGATCGTGTAAAATATTTATTCTGATCAAAAAACTTTACTACAGTTGAGTAATGAAGTACTATATTTTCTTGAATTAGCAGTTACTTTTTCTGAAGTATGCAATTCAATGATACTATAAAATGCATTGATGCAACTATATTCTATTACCCATTGGCAAAATTGGTCTTGATTTGGATTTGATGGCGTCCACACACTTTTCAACTGTGTCTAAGAGTAATAGTAAACAGTGCGCATGCGTAGTCATTGCATGCGTTGCTATGGCGACCGCTGCTGTTTTTCTTTTTCTTTTCACTAGCAGGCAGTTTAAATGTATTTACATCATATCAATTTAAAATATTTTTACATTCTTTTTATTATTGACGTACAGTTACTGACTTGACGGTGATTTTAATATAAATATGAATGAAAAGCATTTTGTGACGTCTTGAAACACGTACATAGGCAGGATATGAAAATCTATCCAACAAACATCAATGGAGACAGTTTTTGCAACCTATGATTTGAAATGTTGTGGCGTTTAACGGAGTCAATCCAGAAAGAAAAAGCATTTGACCAATGGGGAACCAGTGATCGCAAAAAGGAAATCACAACTTTTTTGTTAATTTTTTTTTATTAATTTGTATGTAGAACATTTGTTGTGTTTGTTTTTCATTCATAGAATATATATTAAGAAACCAAAGTAAAATAAACATATTTGTTAACTTAAGATTTCTTATTTTTAATTTTGAGATGGTTTATATTTCTTTTTCTAAAAAAGTGTGGAAGTTAAAATAAAATATTTGATAATGCTTGTAAGAAATAAATTTTTATATTTAAGAGCAGATTGCTCAGTAACTTAAAGTAAAATTATTTTTAAGAGTTAGTTTTTAAAGGTCATATTTAATTCAGCTCATTGCAAACAAACAACTCAAAATTTATGTAACTGTCACAATTTTTTGTATCATTTTGTAAACATTATTTTTTTGCAGTTAGCTAGTACACTAAAATAGTTTTTTTTTAAATATTAATTTATTCCATTGCCCAGCTATAAAACAAAATTGTAAAATATGCTTTTCCGTTAAAATTACCCAACCACTGAATAAATATGAGGTGTTGAATTTTTTTATAGACCAAAATAGACCAAAAATACTAGCCTTTCCATATCTATAATTAGTCATACAATTATTTCCCAATACATACGGATAGGATATAAAATTTCATTCCTTTTAAAATAGCATTTATTTTAATAATTTTTTCAACTTTTCCCAATTGCATTTTCCGTCTTATATTGCACTGAGAAGAAAAGAATGGCCAAAACTACCAGCATATGGTATAATTTACCATGTTTCTGACTCTATGGGAACAACAAAAAGTGCGGTAATTTTTACTGTCTCGCTTTGGTAATGACTGTTTCAGTATTATCAATAAAATATGGCTTTTTATTATCCAGTTTGGCAGTAAAGAGAGATAAAATTTGGTAATTTTCTAAAAGAGTTGGTGATTTCGCCATAAGCGTTGATAATTTTAACTGTGCTAGTAAAATTTGAGATACCATAAAACTGTCTAGTTTAATAATTTTGGACTATCTTTTTTTAATAAACAGTTGTTATGCTTATTTTTTGTCTGTAAGGGTTTTTTTTTTCTATGAAGCATTTTCCAACTTTTACATATATATAAAAAATACATAGTTGTAAATATACTGATGTCTGTAAAAGTCAATAACTTAAATATTGTGCATCAGCCTGTCCCAAGATTCTTACGTAAGAGGTTACGTGTTCGAATTCCATCCCAACCCTAGATGCATCTATTTACGTATAAATGCAAAAAAGAACGAATTTTTAATCTGTACGCTAAAAATATTAATATTTTTTCATGTTTAGCTAAATATGTGTTCTTGCTTTCTAGGTGATCCAATATTTTTAATTTTTTAAAATAAGTTTAATAAACAAAGTTTCGGTTTGAAATGATGTCTTCTGATTAAAAATTTCAGGAATAGAGTGCTCAGATTTTTTACATGAACTGCATGTGATTCAAATAATTTAAACACAATATTTTCAATATGTTTGTGAGATTAATCTTCAAACTTTCTTTTATTTAATCACCTTCGATGAACAGTCGACTCACTTTTTTAAGTTTACGTCTACCGAGGTTCAATTCCGTAGCCTTGCAATTTTGGACTCTAGAAGACAACGAAACTCCTGGACCAAGTATTGGAAGAGCTTTGCTTTCATTAGGGATGTTTCTGATAGAACTAACCCCCGCATTTGCGTTATATGGAGAAGAAAACTATGAAAACCTCCGATGGTTAGTCTGACGGCAAGGGGAATTTAATCCATGATCCGTGTACCACTGAGGAAATTTAACGTCAGTATGATGGTTGATGAGAGCCAGGTGTGAAATACGTATCGACCAGTCATCACTGGGATCCAAACCCGGTTCACCTCATTGGAATGCGAACGCTTTATCCTCTAAGCCCCCCCGCCTCTATTCTGTAAATTATAATTATTATTATACTATAACTGTATTATAACCGTGGTTGAACAGCCGACCCAATTTTTGGGTTTATGACTACTAGTGTTCAACTCAGCAGTCTTATAATTTCGAACCCAATCCAGAAGACAAGGGAACTTCTGGATAAAGCACTGGGAGAAATTAACCTTTGTGGAGGACTTTTGGATTGAACTAACCATCATTTGCGTCACGGTGAGTGGAAAACCACGAAAACCTTCCACATTTAGCCTGATAGTGATGGGACCCTATCCCATGATCCGCTCATCACTGAGGATATTTAATGTCAGCACTGTGGTCGGTGCAAGCCGGATGCGGAATTCTTATCAACATGCCATCGCTGGAATTCGAAGCCGTTTTCTCTCCTATTCTGAAAATTGCAGCAAATAATTCTCATTTAAAATGGCATATTTCGCTGAAGTTTGTAAATACCAAACTGAAATATTATGAGAAAGAAAATTCCGGCTTCGCATTATTTATAATTAATCATATAATTAATTTGATCTATACACTGAGAGAATATTAAATTTCAGCCTTTTTAAATAGCAATTATCCTAATAGCTTTTTTTTTCTTCTGTTTTTTCCCAAAAACATTTTCTGTCTTATAATTGTTACATATTGCACAGCAAAAGCAAGTTGTGTTAGATAAATAACAATTATTTCCACAAAATATCGTAATTACTTATGAAATAACGATAACTACTCCACTGAAAGTATTTCTACCAACAAACAGAAATAATCTGCAATCCTTATTCATTAAAACTCGAAAATTACAGCTATTATACGTTGATAAATGAAGATTTCTATCCAATAAATTAGATTTTCTTCATGAGTTCGGGAGCAGTACTTGCACGACTTTTCAAACGCGCCAATAACTGATGGTGGCTGCCATATACTTCAGCTTTTCCACCCTATAAGAATGATGAGAGAGATTTGGAAAACAGACTTAGAACGTAATTATAGGTGGTTACCTTTTATCTTAAAGAATGGTGCCGTTGAACAGAATTTTCATACCAATTCATATTCATTCAGTGAAGTGGCTTGTAATGTTAGCAGTACTTTTTGAATAAAAAGAGATAATTTTCAAATTTCATTTGGTCGAAGTGGTAAAGGTATTTTTGAAAGGTTCACTATCTTGGGAAAAGAGATAAATTGAATTTAAACTAAATTTAATAGTTTAATTTTAAAGCTAAATTTTCAGTTTAATTTTGTTACGTTGAAATGTTTTTCAATTGTACTGGTATTTATCGACTTAGTTAAAACAGTTTCAGTTCTAAAGAGAATTTATCTTTTAAGTTACTTTTACAACTATTTTACTTTGTTATTTTTCACTGAGAGTTACCTTTTATCGTAGAGAATGGGAATGTTGAACAGCATTTTTCATGTCAATTTATATTCATTCAGAGAAGTGACTTGTAATGCTAGAAGTAGTTTTTGAATAAAAAGAGATAATTTTCAAATTTCGTTTGGTCTGTGTGGTAAAGGTATTTTTGAAAGGTGTACTAGCTTGGAAAAGAAAGTAATTGAAATTAAATTTAATTTAATAGTTTAATTTTAAAGCTAAATTTTCGGTTTGATTTTGTTGGGTTTTAATGCTTTTCAATTGTGTTGGTTTTATTTATAGACTTTGTTAAAACCGTTTTTGTTCTGAAGACAATTTATCTTCGAAATTAACTTATTTACACAATATTATTTCATTATGTTATTTTTCATTGCGAATTACCTTTTATCTTTAAGAATGAGGCTGCTAAACAGAATTCTCACGCCAAATCTTACTCATTCAATGAAGTAACTTGTAATGTTAACGATAACGTTTGAATAAGCAGAGAAAATTTTCAGATTTCATTTAGTCGATGTGATAAAGGAATTTTTGAAATGTTTACCAGCTTGGAATAGAGATCAAGAGTATTTAGTTTAAATTTAATAATTTCATTTTAAAACTAAATTTTTTGNAAAAAAAGCGCTTTCGACAAAATACTAAAATAGAGATCTATCGACAAAAAGACTACTCACTTTTGCCTTGCTTATGCTCTCTCTGGTTATTTCAGTTTCCGTTCTTAAAAGCCCTATATAGCCATCTCAGCTAGATTTGGCATGTGACATTTCAAGCGGCAATAATTTGTCGATTTTCTAGCGTTGCCATTCGGGGAGTTGTAACGAGGCTTTTTTTTGTCGCCGTGTAAGAGAAATATATATATAGATGATTACTAGTATTTAAATGAAACTTAATAATTTAATTATAAGTAAAAATTTTTGGGCTGATTCTGTTATGTCGAAACCTTTTTCAGTGTCCTTAGTTTAATCATTTATTATATTGACACAATTTGATTTCTACAAAAATTAGTTCAGTTTACTTGCACATTTATTTTTTTTTGCTCTGAAAAAAGGCCGCTTAGCAAACTGTTCATATCAATTCTTATTTATTTAGTGAAATAGCTTGTAATAATCAAAATACTTTTTGAATAAGAAGAGAGAGTTTTCAAATTTCCTTTAATCGATGTGATAAAGGAATTTTTGAAATGTTTACCAGCTTGAAATAGAGATCAAGAGTATTGAGTTTAAATTTAATAATTTAATTTTAAAACTAAATTTTTTGGGTCAGTTTTGTTAAGTTGAAAATCTTTCAACTGTCCTTAGTTTATATCCTTATGTTACCATAATCTTAGTTCATATCCTTATGTTAACATGAAAAATTTATGTTTGAGATTAGTTTGCTTGCAAAATTATTTCATTTTTATTATTTATTATGTGAATAAAATTTTATTTTGATAAGAAAACACATGCACAGTATTTTTCATGTCAATTTATATTCATTCAGAGAAGTGGTTTGTAATGTTCGAAGTAGTTTTCGACTAAAAAAAGACAGGTTTCACGTTTCATTTCATCTGTGTGGTAAATGAATTTTCCATAATTTTTCTAGCATGGAATAAACATTAACAGTACTTAAAATTCCTTTTAATTATTTCAGTTTACAGCTGAAGTTTTCGGTTAATTTTGCTAACCCTTAACTGCTGTATAGCAAACCAACACGTAATTAGTGTGGAGGGGTCTTTAAGAGCTCGTTTACTAAAGTTCAAATAAAATAAGTTAAAATAATAGATAAATAATTAGATCTCTATTATTAAGTATATATAATTAGATAACTATTATTAATTATATATACTTCGATACATATTATTGTTGCATTTTTAATTTAGATTAATTAATTCTAAAAGTAAGTAAAGTAATTTCCAAAAGGGATAGGGAATAGAGATTAAATACATTGAAATTAATTTTAATAATTTAAATTTAGAACTGCATATTTGTATTGATTTTTTATTAAGCTGAAAATATTTTTAACTGCATAGATTTTTATTAATGTTATGCAATTTTATTTAAAATATTAAGTGGTGTTTGGAAAATTATTTGCAGTATTAGTTAATCAAAACCATGGAGAAGTTCTTTTTAAAATTTATTAAAACCATTCTATTTCATACTTTTACATCTTCGGATTCATCAAATCAAAAAAATATATGAATAAATAAATGCGCTTTAATTTTTTCTACATTTTCTCATATTTACAAGTTTAAAACAAACTGTCAAATTTGGTACGAGGTCACACATACTTGTATGTCATGCAACTACAGAGAAAAGATTATACAAATCTGCCTATCTAGTCTATTATTCACAGAATAGATAGAAATGAAAGATAGAAGAGTTTTAGTGGTATTAGAGTACTAGAATAGCAATTAAATTATCAGTTAAATTTTAAAAAAAATTACAAAATTTGATTCGTACTTTTAATTAAGGAGTTAAATTATAATACAAAAAAAAGCTGCTAAAATATGATATAAAGACAGTTGATGCATTCCTGAAAGGTGGTACAAATTTTAATTGAATATAGGTCGGAATCGGGGTCAAGCTCTCGGAAAGGTTTCGTCTCGAAAAGTTCGGAAAAGTTTAATTTGGATTTGGTTTCGAAAATTTCCTCCACAAACACCTCAGCTCAAATCAACACTAAGAAATAGGGCATCAAATTTAAAAAATAAACACCAGTCCAATTAACAAAGATAAAATACCTCCATTTTTTTTATTTATTGCCTTTGCCGATGGCTTTACGTTATACTAAACATGACACTTTCTTAAAAGTTCAGCTGATGTCAATAAAGATTAACGGAAATGGTATTTGACATTATGCTGTTGTGCGAGACCATCCACATCTAGAAACCATTTCATGATAGCCACTTATTTCTTTCAATGGAATGGGAAAAATCTATTTACACACTACATACTATAAAAAAATTGCTTAATTTACAGAAAAAAAGCTGTCAACTGGTGGACCAGTATATAATCATTTATTTCACAGAAAAATACTATTATTTGAAAACAGACACCTGTTTTTTTACGAAGATGAATACTGTTATTTTCGCAAACACTGTTTTTTTTTAACAGAAATTTCCTTAAAATTATTAATTTATAGGTTTGTGGTCGTTGCCAACCGAAAAGAACAATCGAAAAACTTGAAGAAACATGCTGGGATTCGAATATGTGTCACCTCATCGAGAGGTGAGAGCTTTATCTCTTGAGCTACCATAGCTCTAGTGTCTCCATATTTTGTTCTACTTTATAACTGGCATTGAACAACTGACCCAATTCTGAGTTTACGACTATCAATGTTTATTTAAGTAGCCTTATAGTTTTGAACCAGACACCGAGGACAAGCTTTGGAACAAACCAGCCGTCGCCGTGAACTTTTTAGATGAAAAGGAAGACTACGAAAACCTCCTCCGGCGGCAAACGGATTCTAACAAATTAACCGTCTACTACAGAGAATATTTTACGACAGCACTGTGGTCGGTGTGAGCTGGAAAAGGAATTTGGTTGAACAGCAGATCAACAGCTAAAAACGGAATTCATTCTCAATGTCAATAACAATTTGTCAATAAAATAAAATCGCAGTTTTATTTTTATTATGTTAAATATAAAATAATTGTTGAAAAATAGAAAACAATTCGTAAAATGATTTGCATAAATGTAGAGTTATCGTATGGTAAGTGAAACTGAATTGCAAAAACTAGAAAATAAATAAATAGTAGTGGTAGAAAACTGGTGGTTTTAACCCATTCATGATTAGGATGAAAAACGGCGAAAACATTTTTGTCAACAAAACACATTTAATATGCAGAATAGTACAGAGGAAATCTGTAAGAGGAGCGAAAATTTCTTACAATGCGCGGATAACAGTTAAAAGCAGAAATAAATCTGAATTTTTCTTTGAATTTTTTTTTTTTTTTTGTAAACGTTGCTTATTCTTCCTTACAATTTACAGTCATTTTTACAGTGCATTAGTTCCTATGTTAATGGATTTCGTTCCATTAGAACCGTTGTTATAATACCAGATGTACTAATTACCAAAATAAATTAAACATTATTGCGTCAATAGAGATTTATTTATGGTTCTCCTTAATACGCCAGTACCTTTTCTTTAATGATTTCACTTTTTAACACATAACGTATTTTTCTTTTCAGCTGTTACCGCTGATTTTAAACTGTTTATAGCTCTATGGAAACACTTTTTTTAAAATCTGTTCTATAAATTTGGTTTCAGATAACTTTATAAATACTAATTCAGTAGCACAGATCCACATGCGATTCACGTTGATGACTGAGTATAAAAAAACTAGTTAAACGTGCGATAAAATATTTAAAAAAATAACGTGCGATAAAGTAATAAAGAGAATAAACTAGTATAAAAAAATAAACAAAACTATTGCGAGAAATTTTTTTTAAAAAATCTCTACCGAACGGAATTTTAAGTAATTTTATAGATCACTCTCGGGCAAAAACTTGTTCCTACAGTCGATTTCTAAATTTCAGACACCAACTGTTTTGGAATTATATGGGATTAAAAATTTCCATCTTCATCAACAACAAGCACAAATATTGAATAATAATTTAATCAAAGAACTGTCGCCATGCTACTGTTATATTACCAATGAATCGTATCAATAGATTTAACAAGTAAAAGACTATTCCTTTTGAAGCGTCTATCATTATTTAACGACTATTCATTAAAAATATGTCATTAGTAGTGAGAATGTAGTAATCAGAATAATTCATTCAAAAAATGAGTTACTCCCCACTCTATATAGTTTAATTATCTTTTATTCATTATTTCAGTTAAGTTCAAGGATCAGACAGAATGGCATTTGAGGGCTGGGTCAATTGGTATTCATAATTATAGATGAAATCACGTGTTTGATTTTAAATTACTTGTTTTTCTAGGAACACACGATTGCAATGTGTTTTTTAGAAAATTAAATATCTTAAAATCAACGTAAATTGTAATAAGAGATTTGCACTAAAAAGCAGAATTATATTAAGAAAATATTTTGAATAACTATAAAAGAAATCGCTCAGCTATTATTGACTCTAAATATTTTTCAATTAATTTTGGTAATAGGTACTGCTAGTATTATGGTAATATGTGATGTTTTAATAAGTTCTAACATACTAATATAGGTAGAGATATACTTAATGCATGTAATGCTGTAAAAGAGTTTTTTATCACCCAAAAGATATAAGTACAGTAAAATTGCATAGTTAAAATTGATGGGATTAACTTTTAAAAAAATTGTTTTTCGTAATCTACTAACAAACAATTACTGAAAAGTCCAATCAATATTAATATATAAATAAATTATTTTATTGCATTATTCTTATTGTTTTATTATTTATTAGTATTATTTACTGTGTCAGTATAATTTATCTACAGAAAGAACTCCCCTCACCCCAAAGTCTTGGTCATCTGTTGCTATGCATTTCAAAAAGAGGAGCTTCTCACTTCGCTGACCAAAACTAAAACCTGTCTTAAATATTGACCCAACCTCGTAACCATAGTCATCGCCACTGCTCTAAACGAAGAGCGAAGGGAGTTATTTATATAATGAAACAATGCATGCCTCTCAGTTTTTAGTGTTATTCTCGTAGTGTTATTATCATTAGTGTAATCGTCATTAATACCGAGTACTGATTATTTACATTTTTTACCCCGTTCAAAATACGAGACTTGCAGAAAACTAATAAAATATTAAAGAAAATGTATAAATTATAAATATTTACTGAATTATTTTAAATGTATAAAATTTAAGCTAGTAATATGTATGTGCATAAAATTATGTATAAATGTGTATGCATGTATGTGTATAAAATTATGTATAAATGTGTTTGTATGTGTATAAAAAAGTGTATAAAATTTAGCTAGTATTCGAAACACTAGACTATATTCGGATACTCGATAACACCAAAAAATCACTGTCGTAACATTAATGAACTGGAGAAATATCTTTCAACATTTGATCTTCTTTGAAAAAAATTAATTGGTTTATTTTTTAAAAACTGAAGTTTCTATTCATATTCAGAAAATTCTATTTGGCACATGAGATTTCAAACATTCTGTTATAACCTGAAATAAATACTAGAATAAAAAAAAATCGCTTAGAAAAAGGAACAAAAATTGGGCAAAGTAATTCTCTTTGCGTAAAAACTTTTCTCTATTTGGGTAATGAAAGGAACTGTTCTTCTTCTTCTTCATTCCTATTTTATTTTTATCTCATTACTTTTTGCACGCCTTCTTCAAACTCTTCTGCCTCTCTCCGAGTACACGTAGATCTCGGATGAAAGATCAGAAAGAACTATTCGAAACACTAGACTATATTCGGATACTCGATAATTAAACTTTTCCGTGGCTAGACGGAAAAATAATTTAATAGAAGCAAAGGTGGAGAGGGATTTTAAAAATAGAACGCGTTGAAGATGCAAACGAATTTATTTAGTCTTAGTTGGAGAATAAACTCAAAATAAGCATATAGCGCACCAAATTAATTTTGATACTCTAAATAACTTTTAACTAAATGATAGGATTTACACGCACTCCTCGAAACTAATAATTAATAACACCGGGGAACATTTTTATTTTTGTTTCCGGTTTGCAGGAGATTTTTTTACCAAATATTAGATAGTTTTGTATTGAAATTTAAAAAGTCAAAATTTTTTTTAAAATAATTTTTATAATTTTGCATTGCTTATTTCAAGATCTGCAAGCAGTTGTCTTTTCAAGCTCTAGTTCTTTCAATAACATTTTTAGCCTTTTCTTTGTCGAAATGCATACGTTTATATGTATAACGTTGTGCATATCGAAAAAATTTTGCAGCAGACTTCTAAATGAGTTATGGCACATCATCAGAATTAAAACTGCATTCACACCCATGTCCGTAAATGTTGTTATATGCTGCTAGTTGCTGTTATAAACGGCTTTCTACGCGCGCCATAATGGTGACATTTCCTGGCATTGGTTTCAATGCAATTTTAATCATGATAATCCTAACTACCGAGCCGCGATGGTTCAGGGGATAAGGAGTTCAACTTCCAATGAGATGAACCATATTCAAATCCCAGCGATGGCTGGTGGATACGAATTCTACATAAGACTTGTATTGACCACAGTGCAAGCGAGAAATATCCTCAGTGATAGACGGATCATGGGCTAGAGTCCCCTTTGTCGTCAGGCTAACCAGGGAGGTTCTCGTAATCTTCCTCTCCAGGTAATACAAATGTGGGTTAGTTCAATCAAAGTAAAGTCCTCCACGAAGGCATATTTCTCCAATACTTGATTCAGGTGCTGGCTTGTCTTCTTGAGTGTGTACAAAATTATAAGGCTACGTAGTTGTTCATTAGTATTCGTAAACCCAAAAATTTAGTTGGCTGTTCAACGAAGGTTTTAAAATACAATTCCAACTACCCTAGAAGGTGGTAACACATTTTAAGCTATTTATTTCCTATGATAATTGCATCATGGTTATTTTGCACTTTATCTGTGAGTTTTTAAATTTGGACGCAGCTCTATATTCATGTTTTCAAAAATAGAACTTTAAAATGCATGTTTGCAAAGATGAGCACAGCTCAAAATATGTGTTTGAACACAGCTCAAAATGCTTGTTTATGTAAATTGATTGTTCGAAATACATGCTTAAAAATATAGAGACAGCTTAAAATACTTGTTATCAAAAGTGGCCGCAACTCCAAATGTGTTTTTGTACTCGTATTCATAATTTTGAACAATAGATTGAGTTATGCGTACCAGACAACTTTACTTAATGGATTAAAATGTACGAAAACTGAAATAATGTAGTTTTCTTATTTTTGTTTCAGGAACGTTAAACCACAAGTTGAAAAGAGGATAAACATGGAATAATTCATGAAATTTTTTAATCACAATCCAAACACAATACCGTATATCGATTTAAACGTACTTCCTACATGGCTTACATATAAAAATGAAAAGCTAAAAAATAATTTTAACTTACTAATGATTCTTTCTAGTGATGTTTGGAGCTTTTATTTCATTTCTTGTTCTAAAAAAAGATCAAAGAATTAAATACATTTTCGACACAAGCAAGCATGAGATTATTTCAACTTGGGCTTAAATAAATAATGTTTTTGAAATACAAACTGCGATGTTAACTACTAATCTTTGAATAAAGTAGTTGGCTACATTTTAAAAAAAATAAATATATTTTTCTTAAAAAATTATATTGGACTTAACAACAGATTTTACTATGTTGAATTATTCATGTCATGCATGTTTAATAAAGTGTTTAAATTTACCATTTTCTGTTTCAATTCTGTTTAATAAATGTTACATTCAAAATTTATTCTAAGATACTTGCTACCAATTATTATATTGTAATGCTTTTTTAACTTTTAAAATGTAAAAGAAACAAGTTTAATATGAATAATTAATGTATTTCAAAAATATTATATTCTTCCAGTTTTCATTTTATAAGAAAAAACAACAAATATTTGACAAAAGGTCTTAATTATAAGTTGAAAAATAAAATAATAGGTGATTTAATTAATTATTTGGAATGACCTTATATTTTAGCCTTTTTTACAGAAATATTTTATCGATTATATTTAAAGTTATATTAAATAGATAAAATAAATAATTATTATCAATTAAATGCTCTCTTCTTGGACGATGAGGTAAGTATATTAAAGTGAGTTAACCTGAAATTGGCTTTTAATAAAACAAAAACAATTCGTTTTAAAAACAGTCACTTAATTATTCATTGGTAACACTTGAATTTATTTATAAATAAATCTATTAAAAAAACGTAACACATGCAATTTGTTACATAATTATAAGACTACCCCGTATACTGCAGAAAATCAATAAAATCTAAAATAGTGGAGTAACTGAAATAAGTTATATTTTATCAAATAAATAAAAAAGTGAAAAAACTAAGTTAGTTTCGAGCAGCAAACGATCTTTTTTTGAACTCTGGGTGTTATAAAAGTGTAAGACCTCTTATTTATTTATTTTGTTTTCTCAAAACTGTTTGAGTTTCTAATTTCTTAATTTTTTTCCCTTTAAATATCGTAAAGCGCAACTTTTCGCCACAGAAAACACAAACCGTAATAAGATAAAAGCAAATAAAATTTAGTTTATCTGTTTTCAGAAGAAAATTTACTTCGTGGAAGAGAATTTTCCGAGCTATAAGTTCGAAACATTTGGTTTTTTAAAGACTGAAATGTCGGAACGTGGAATATGTAAGTTAATTAAACATTTTAAAACTGCTGCTTACACTATTCAAACCAAAAGAGGTACTTTAAGGAAAATACAGAAGTTCTGGTATCATTTAGGGAAAATTGATACATTTTCAAACTTGCAACGAAACAGATCTTGTCTACTTGAAAAATAACACAGCGAACAAGTAGAACCGTCTCCCATTCAACAGTTTGGCACACTTAGAGATCAAATTCGAATGTTGTTTTTCGAAAATTAAAAAGAAAGCCGCCAAGACTAACAGCCTTGGCGGCTTCATAACAAGCTTCATGAAAAAGAGAGAGGGGAATGGGCAAAGGAGATCATGACCTGAGATGTCACGTGGAAAAATGTTAATTTTTCGATGAAAATAACTCAGTTTGGATGGTCCGGATGATAATACTTACTACTGGCATGTTTTGCGAACATAACTTCTTGATTTTTTGATAGGCAGATGAGTGGTGGCTCGATATATCGTTTAAGGAGCTTTTGCGTATGATGGTAAATGTGACCTGTCGCGTATTCTTGAAAGAAATAGTCTATAGTTGTAATCAACAACTAGCTGTAATCAACAACTTTGGTCCACATCTTACTTTTTATAAAAGTCAGACTGTAAATTTCAGGAAGACAATACACCATTAAACGCGTCCCAATCAACTAAAAATTTGTATCAGAAAGAAAACAATGAAAATCTTAAGCTGGCCAACCGTACTCCTGATCTTAATCCTACAGAAAATTTATGTGGTAACTTGGCTAGAGAATTGTTTGCAAATAACCACCAACATAATTTAGTATACGACATGAAAGAAATGATCATGGAATGGCATAAAATTCTTAAAACTTAGTTTAAAAAATCGATGGAGTTCATGGAAAATCGAATACTTGAAATTATTTAGAAAAAAATAATGGATCAACATCCTTTTAATTTTGCGAAAATGTTCATTTTAGCTGGTGGTATTATAATTTTTAAGAGATATTTCTGGTGGAAAATTTTGAAATTGTTGGTAGAATATTCATTTTTAAATATATCTTTAAAAATTATATGCATGTATTTTGTTCTTCATTCATTTTCATTAACTTAATTTAATTTTATAAAATCTATATTACTTATATTAAAAATCATAAAAACTCCAGTAGGAACATAATTTTGTTACACATTGTATATTTTCTGAAATTTACCTGTACCATATATTTAATTATGAGAAAACATTCGTAGGTAATATAAAATGTCATGCAGGAACTTATTATTCGAGGTTTTAAGAAATATAACATCAAACAATGTGAGAGTTTGCATAGTTATTAAAAATAAGACATTTTGAAATAAGCAGTCCTTTTCTTTAATTAACGCTAATAGTATTATTTTTGAACCATATGATTAACTCTAAATCATAAATTTCATTTCTGAACATGCACTAGTCTTAGAAATGCTAATATTTAAAAAGAATTATTATTTGGAAATGTACTCATTTTGTTTATTTACTATTTATTATTATTTTTTACGAATATTATTAGTTTATTGTTTTTATTTCAAACAAATATCATTTTTGAATTTCGAAAATAATTTTAATTTTTATTTCTCCCTTAGATAAAAATTAGGTATAGTTCCTTTTTTGAGTGTTCCCATAGAGTCCGAAACGTGGTATATTTTACTAAATCCTAGTAGTTTTGATCATACTTTTTTATGAGTGTAATAAATAATTCAGATATTAAAAGAAAAATATCCGCCATTTTTTTTTAAAAAATCAGTCTAACTTTACCAGATGATCAATTTAGAAAACAGGAAGTCCATAAAATTCTTAGTCCACCCCCCCTTAAAAAAAATATCAAAAATTGCAAAAATGAACGCGCGTGATCAATTCTCCAAACATTTCCTTTCCAAAAAAGAAACTTTATATTCATTTTAAATAAATATAAGGCATAAATGACTGTACACTACTAGAGAACAGGAGGATCGCAGGGAATGTTTTCTACTCCACTGAATTTGTTCTTCTAAAAACGCAAAGGAAAACAAGAAGCAGGGTACAATGTAACGATGAAAAATTGCCGAAAGGATGCTCTTAAAATCACCTTCATTTATTCAAGCTTCTCCTGGAAGCTCGTTAGGTAACGCCTTCTCTATCACGAAAGAACGTAGATGGGAGGAGAGAACAAAAAAATTCTAAAAAAGATTCGAAATGAGTTAGGAGAGGAATGATGGTAGGGTGCATTGTTTCTTAGCTTGATAGTAGAAGTCTTAGATCTTTCAGAAACTTTCCCTCGCTAAGAAAATGGTCTCGTGTAGCATTTCAGATTTGATCTTGCACTTGAAAAGTAACACGATATAGTTAAACTCACTTTTGGGCCTGAGGAAAATGGCACATTTTGAGTGGGCAACTCTTGAATTGTCGGTAGTTTTTGGAAAAGTGTAATATATGATAGCCTTGTGAAATGTAAACTCAAATTTGATGAAGAGTTAGAAGGTTCATAACTCATTTTTTGAGTTTTGTTTCGTGTTTAATCTTGAGAGTTTAGCGAAAGAAAAGTAAATGAAGTACATGATCGATAAATTCGAAATGAAATGGTTGATCAACTAGGAATTAGGAAATAGCTTATTTTTATATTTTTTTATGAGAATTTTCATTAATGAATGAACTATAGTGAAATGTAAATTGAAATTTAGTAAAAAAATGCATTGATTTATAACTTATGGTCTTCTTTTTGCTTAGTGTTTAATCAGAAGAGTTCAAAGAACGTAAAATAAATGAAAATTTGAAATGAAATGATTGATCAACTAGAAATGAAAAAATAGCTCCTTTTTTGGATTGCTTCAAGGAAATTTTATAAATGTCATAAATTTAGGAACCACGGTGATGTGAACTCTTCACAGATTAATGACAATTATAAATTTCCGTCTGTAAAATCTAAATTAAAATTTAGTATTATTTATTTTATTGCTTTCTTTTTGTTTCGTGTTTAATCTGAAGAGTTCAACGGGTTTCAAAATAAATTCAAAATAACTGAAAATTGACCTATAAAATTTGAAATGAAATGAATGATCAATTAGAAATTAGAAAATAGCTCATTTTTTGGATTGCTTCATGGGAATTTTATAAATGTCTTTAATTTATGAACCACGGTGAGTTGAACTCCTAACAGATTCATGACAATTATAAATTTCCGTTTGTTAAATCTAAATTAAAATTTAGTATTATTCATTTTATTGTTTTCTTTTTGTTTCGTGCTTAATCTGAAGAGTTCAACGGGTTTCAAAATAAATTCAAAATAACTGAAAATTGACCTATAAAATTTGAAATGAAATGAATGATCAATTAGAAATTAAAAAATAGCTCATTTGAGATTACTTGATATTTCATAAGAATATCGAAACGGTCGTTAGTTTATGAGCTATTATTATGTGTGCCGTTTGTGAAATGAAAATTGAACCTGCGTAAAGAGTTCAACGATTTATATTTTAATTTCTGTTTTTTGATTCGTGTTTAATCTAGAAAGTTCAGCAAAAAAAGCAAATTATCGATAAATTAATAATCAGATGATCAGTAAATCAATACAAGAATTTAGAAAATAGCTCATTTTGGATCTCTGGTAGTTTCTTCTAAAGAACATTAAATTATCATTAATTTATGAATTATTTTAATGTGATCTAATTGTGAAACGTTAATAGAAACTTCGTGAAGATTTTAAACATTAATAATGCCTTTGCATTTCCTTTCGTGTTGAAACTTGAAAAATAAATGAGAAGAAAAAAATGAAAGGCATGATCGACAAATTTGAAATTAGATGGAGAATATACAAGAAATACGAAAAGGTAACTTTTTGGGGTCAATAGTTTTCTCCGCAATATTTTTTAAATTGATGAAAACGTAAGAAATATGGTGAAATATTGATTTGATTGTGTTTGGATATGTGTTTGAGATTTCATCCTCAAATAAAACTTCGCCTTTTAGCAAATAACATATTCTTATAACTTTTGTAAGTTTTTGTAAAAAACATTTTATTAATTATCATCGTTAAGCGCTGTCTTTGGTAATTATGAAACTAAAGCAAAAAAACAAAATTGAAAAAAAACACAGTTTTGTTTTTAAGTGAAGATCATTTTTCATATACTGTTTGAATAGAGTATTTAAAAAGACATTCTAATCTCGTATTGTCTGGAATTATAAAATTTGCAAATGTAAAGAATTATTAGTTAATTTAAATAATTTTCATCTTGGTGAGCAAATTTGGCGAAATTGGCGACTTTGAAAAATGTTTCCGAATTTTTAAAATGTTTTAGCTGTTAATCTGTTCTAAAGCGCAGGTAATTAATTATTCGTTTCTTACGGTAAGATGGTACAAATAGTTTATGTTTATTGATTTTATTTAAATTAAAATAAAATTAAAAATTAATCGTCAATTTAAATAATTTTCCTCTTGGTGAATAAATTTGGCGAAATTGGCGACTTCCGAAAATGTTTCTTAATTTTTAAAATGTTTTAGCTGTTAATACGCTTTAAATCGCAGGTAATTCTTTATGGTAAGATGGTGTATATAGTTCATATTTATTGATTTTATTCAAATTTAAGGCATTTTGATTCACGTTTTTTTTCTTTCTCGACAAAAGTGTTTTTAAAATGCTTTAAAAATTATGGTTTTAACTTATTTTTAAGCAAGTGAGAGATGGTATTGATTAATTCTGAGTTTCAATAATTAATCAATAAAATAAATATGGCGCATTTAATATTTTTGACAGATTTTTTCAGGAATTTTTAATTTTTTTAAATCATTAATACTTTCCCAAATGTGAGTTGAAGCTTGAAAAATAAGCAAAATGATCTATGACTTTAAGTCAACAATTTGTTTCGTAAGTTTGTTTTGTTTGTGTATTTAGTTTTATCTCGGTAAAGTTGAAGACCATTTCAGGAGATGATCCATAAAATTGAAATTATATGCTTAGGAAACGTAAGTAGGTAATGTAAAATTTATTGAATATTCAGTTGCTTATCAAAAAATATAATACACTGGAAAGAACTGCAAGTGAAATGTAAACGGTAATTTACCGTCGGAACTAAAACATACAACTAAATTAAAAATTAGCCAGAGCATGGTAAGAAATAAATCAAATGCATGAATTTTGATGATCGAAAGTTAGTTGAATACATAGTTGGTAATTTCAAAATAATAATTTTAAAAAAAATCTGAAAGAATTGGTAGATTTATTGTAATACTTTTCGATTAATAAGTAGTTTATAGAAAATTTTATTATGTACGCATCATTTGCTTGAATAATATAGGTAAATGTTGGATAAATAATTGATTTTTTAATTTCAAAACAAGAGATAAAGTATCTCTTCTGATGAACCTTCTTTTTATTTAAAAGAAATTAAATAAAGCAATTTTGAAAATACAGGATTAAAACAATTTACATATTATGAAATCAATAGGTAATGCAAAAATTATAAAAATTTGAAAATCCTTAATATTGCTTTTAATTTTCAAAATTTTAGCCAACTATGTTTAGAGCAGTATTTTTTATTTATTATATATTTATAATTTTTCATCCATTTTTTGTTATTTATTTATTTATGATTATGTATTAATTTATTATTATTTATTTAATATTATTTTTTATTTATTATTATTTATTTATTTACTTTATGTATTTATGTATTAATTATTTTAAATTTCTTGAAATTTGGCAGCCTAAAACTCTTCTCCCGCATAATTATAAATTATTTAACTTAGAGAAGATTTTCTCAAACGAAAAAATTAGCAACACTTATTAGCAATTATTTAGTTAATTCTCTTTTATTTTTACATAAATTATATGAAAGTTAATTTTTAAAATAGTTTCTAGTACGACTCCCCCAAATATTTTTCTGCGTTATCTTTTTCTATTTAAAATACTTCAGATTTAAAAAGTACCTTGGAAACATCTTTTTTATTGCTAAAAAACATAATAAAAATGGAGAAAGGAATTTATAGTAGAATAATAGTAGGAGGCATTGTTTCTTTGGTGAATAGTTGAAGCTTTAAATTCTTCGAACTTTTCTCGAACTGAAATGGCAACAATTTAGTTCTGAATTGAATTGAGTCTTCAGATTTCTCCCTTCTGATTTTATTTTGCATTGAAAAAGTACTCTGAAATAGTTCATCTTTCTTAAGGGCTTGGAAACTGCAATATTTAGTTCAACTTCAAATAAAATCTAGATATATTTTTTACTAGAACTTTATGGAATACTACAGATTGAAATCAGTTAGTGAATATATGTTTCATAGCCTTATATTTAATGTTAACTTAAAAAACATAATTTTTTCCGTTTGCATAAGAAATATTTTTTGTCTATTTAGTTTTTTTTAAAGAAACATGAAGAGAGATTAAAGGAGATCACAAGAACACAAAGAATTTTTAAAACTACTTAGTCTTAGAAAGAAGCTAGAAAAAACAACATTAAGCATCGTTTAATTCAGTTTAACTTTAGCAAGTTAGATTTAATGCCAGTAAAAGTTAATATCGGCAAAGTTATTATCACAAAAGGTTAAATTAATGTTAACAAAAGTTCTCGTGCAGGAATTGAAAGTTTTTTTAATTCTGAAAATTTTGAATGCACCGAAAATGTCTTGGAATAGTAAATTACGTTGATGATGGGTTCAATGATATTAAACTTGATCTGAATAGATTTACTAGTAAAAACAATGAGTATATTTTCAAAGGTGTAAAGTTCAATTAGATGCTAGAAAAAACAACATTAAACATCGTTTAATTCAGTTTAACTTAAGCGAGTTAGATTTAATGCCAGCAAAAGTTAATATCGGCAAAGCTATTATCACAAAAGGTTAAATTAATGTTAACAAAAGTTCTCGAGCAGGAATTGAAAGTTTTTTTAATTCTGAAAATTCTGAATGCACCAAAAATGTCTTGGAATAGTAAATTACGTTCATAATGGATTCAATAATATTAAACTTGATCTGAATAGATTTACTTGTAAAAGCAACGAGTATATTTTCTAAGGCGTAAATTTCAATTAGGGTAAGTTTTAAAGCACCATAAATTACCAAAAATATTACAAACATTTAACCGAACACAGAGCATTACCAAAATTATTACCGAATTTGTAAGTGTTAAAAAACTAATTTATAACTAACAGGGATTCAGTGTAGAATGATATAATATGTTTAATGCAAATAAAGTATAGTCAAGTAATTATAAATTAAGTGTTACGCTCTCCTGCATCAACCAGCTGTTGGTCAATGTGGTCATTAAAGTTAAAGAATTGCAAATCTAATCAGAGCTGTAGTCAGTATTGATATTTCCCACTTACGGATTTTACTAGCTACCGGGGACCGTACGCAAATTGTACTGTGAAGCTCAAGACCTTACATCTAGGTTCTCAATCAAGTACAAGAATGGGTTTTATGTGCTACGTTGATGTGATATTAGGCACCAAGAGGTGACTAATATCACATCAAAAAAAAAAACTATTTTAACAATATAGGAGTTTCATGAGTAAATAAAATCCAAATAGAATTAAAAAAGAATCAGTACTAATTGTACTTCTACTAGTTAGAATATAAATTAGTGAATTAATCTAAAAATATAATGTATGAAAACCTAAATTAATAGATTGAAACTCGATTCATGCAAGTTAAAGTTGTGATGTTTTTTTTGTTTTTTTTTATTAGGTAATAATTTCAAACTGCTGTTTAATCACTTATGTCACATTTTTAAAAAAAAGCTTCAAGCTCTAGTTGAAAATGTAATTCCGATATTCAAATAAAACCGAGGTTACCAGATAAAAAAATATTTTTAGTTATTACTTTATTATTACTCGTTTTTTTAGTACTATGAAAAAACATTTTCTACTGTAAAAAATAAAGTAGAAGAATCATTGAAGAAACTATTACGCCTAACAAAATTTAGAACGAGTTCAAGGATTTTATGCCTGCAGGTATCAAGAAAATAGATCCTGGACATTTTGATCGCAATCAGAATTATTTGGATAAGTTCTCGTGAGGGAAAAAAAGCTTGTGTAAAACATAGTGTCATTTGAATGGATTTTTTTCACGGAGTCATAATTAGCTAGTGGGGCAGATCATTAGCAAAGACAAGACTTTTCCTGGATTTTCTTGGTTAATTTTACTAATTTTTTAATCAAAATAGATGGTTTTCAGGAAATGACGAGCAAGGTGTTTCTTTTAAGATATTAATATTATTTAAATACATACATTATCTAATCCTGACAAACAGACTGTTAGAAATGTTTTATTTTCTTGGTTATCGAACCCTAGTTTGATTTTTACCACTCAACTCATACATATTAAATAATATATATACACCGAAGAGCCATTTCATTATGACCACTCTGCTAATAACATGTTGGACCACCTTTAGCACTCAAAACTGCCAGCACTCGCAGTGGCATTGATTCCACAAGGTGCTGAGAGGTAGTGTGAGGTATCTGGTACCAAGCGCTCACCAACTGGTCCTGCAATTCCCTCACATTGCGAGGGCGTAGCGAGGCAGCACGAATTTGGTTTTCCAAGTAGGACCACAAATGCTCTACTAGAATAAGGTCATGTGAATTTGGGGCCCAAGACATGACTTGGAAGTCACTGGAATGTTACACGAACCAATCCATGACAATTTAACCCTTATGACATGGTGCATTATCCTGTTGGTAAACACCATCCCCCGCAGGAAAACTGTTGCCATGAATGGGTGAACCTGTTCTGCAACTATGTTCAAGTAGCTTACAGACGTCAGGGATTGTTCTATGAGGATTATGGGTCCTAATGTGCCCCATGAAAACATTGTTCCTGGGCGAGAAACC
>NC_092206.1:21309228-21339184 GCF_043381705.1 Parasteatoda tepidariorum
TGAGTGGAATCAGTATATATATATATATATATATATAATTGTTTTCTTTTTTTTTCACATTTTAGATTAACCTCTTTAACATGCTGTATTAAGGACTTTTTCTAAAATTGCGTTTATCTATAATTACATAAATTTAATTGGAGTTCTAAACTGGGATTTAATTGGTGCCTTGACACCCCCTCTGCTTAAGATAAAATATTTTAGGGTATTCTACTACGCAGAAAATTTTATTTATTTATTTTTCTACATTTTCAAAGATTCATAGTTTTGTAAGAACAAATTATTGCTTTTTAAGCAAAATTTTTAAACGCCATTTCTGTGAGATTATAAAAGTAATATCTTACGCGCCGTAACTTTTTCGTTTTAGCTACTTAAATGCAAAAAAAATCCTTTTTACAATTAGGATACTTAATTTTTTGGCGAAATATATTTGGAATAGAAAATAAATTAACAAGTCCCAAATTTGTAATTACAATAAAAAAAAGCAACGAAAAAGTAGAGTGCGACATTTATGAAAAAGAAATACGCGGGACTATCAGTTTTACAGAGTTAAGAGCAATCTAGTGATAAATTACATTATTTCTTAAAGTGGCAGTTTTCCATCTAAATGTTCATTAACAAATGTTTTTGAATAACTAATTTTTACTTAAAAGCGAGTACTTAGTTTCCTAAAATTTTAATTAACATTAATACAATACACTCAAACGTCTAATTGTCCACTCAGAAATCTTTTCAATTTTTTTCCACAAAAACTATCTTAGAGGAAAATTTGACTTAAAAAAAGCTATTCTTTGAAAATGTCACTGATTATTTTATTTCCATTATCACTTCTTATTTTTTTACTTATCATTTAACCTTATTAATTGTGTTTATGTTTTATACTTTACTGTTACTACATTTATTGTTACATCGAAATAATTTTTATATTTATTGCATTGCAAAAAACTTCTTAACATAATAGCTATAATAACATATTATTTTTTAATTGGAAAAAAGTACAATTTTTAAATCTCGTTTTATGTGCAAGGATTGCAAAAATGAAAATTGAATTAAACTATAAGCGAAGCAAAATATTTTATACTTTTCTCTTCTAGTTAAGTTCATTGTAAGAAGTTTATAAATAACGTTTAAAACAAACATAGTTATAACAAGCAAATAGATAACGAACCTATTTACCTATTTAAAATTGTTTCGTTATTTAAATATAAATCAATTCGAAATAATTTCGATACGTGATGTTTATTTTGTTTCAAAAGTATTTTAATCCTATTAAGCATACAGTATTTTCGGTAATTAAGCACTCATTTCATTCCTGAAACTCATCTGATATTTTACGAATAATTAAATTTGTTTTAATTCAAAGTTAGAATGTTTCGAGAATTTTAATTAAATATCTTAATTTTGCGTAAATTATTTCTCGGAAAATTGAGGAATTTAAAGGATCTTAATAGATTATTAAGGTTCATTTCTAAATAATAATTGCAGAAAACAGTTTATTTCATCCTTTTAAAGTATTTGACTAGTGCAATTTTTTGGGCAAAATTTTTGTATTTGGGTAATAATCATAAATTCATCAATCATAAATTCATAAATTATAAATTTATAATTCATAAATTCATAAATTCATAAATTCATAAATCATAAATTCATAAATTCATAAATTCATAAATTCATAAATTCATAAATTCATAAATCATAAATTCATAAATTATAAATTCATAAATTATAAATTCATAAATCATAAATTCATAAATCATAAATTATAAATCATAAATCATAAATTTATAAATTCATAAATTCATAAATTTAGAATCCCTTTTCTTTTTGTTTTCTAAAAATACTTAACCTTTGTTTGCTCTCCAATTATTTACAAAGATATAGTAGTTTTGTGCAAGGTGATAACAGTAGATAAATAATAAATTAATAATTTTTGGATTTCAAACGCGTTTATCTCAAACTCAGATTTTTTCTCATTTCGCACCACCTTACACACGATATACCAAGAATTATTATTATTTAGAAAAAAAGAAACAATTGCCTAAAACTCTTATGAGTATTTATGATAATAGAAGAAAAAAAAGAATTTCATTTTTTATGCACGTTTTCCGCGCAGACAAGTTTTTAAAAATTTTCTTTTTTAGCTACATTGATGCCTAACTTAATAGTATATGCACTTGCTTTTAAGATAATAGTTCAGAACATAAATGATAGCCTTATAAATCCTCAAGGGTATTTTTTTTTGTTATGAGATTTTTTTTAACAATATTTATCATGATGCATAAAAAATGTCTTATCTTTACTTGAAAATGGCAGTATAAAAAGAAAATAATAATAATGATGATTTTTTTGCTAGATTTATTAGTTTTCACGCATAATGAAACAACTAAATAAGTTTTTAAAATTTTATGTTAATATTTTTCTTAAACTATCGAAACTAGTCGGATACCTTAAGTGTCCATGTAAAACGAGAATTTCATTTATTTATGAAATCATCTAAAAAAGAGTGAAATTTATCCTTAATCAGCTGGAAATGACTGCATTTAAATAGATTTGAGACATAACGTATATTTAAACGTAATAAACGTATATTTAAGCCACACATTTTTAAAAAAATGGCTACTGCAATTAAATAAGTCATTAAAAGATATGACTCGTTGCCATATTAATTATAGGGAAACGAGATACTACTTTGAGCGGCATAAATTAGTTTGCATTATGTAGTGTTTTACTCGTATCTCTTTAGCACAGAAAAATATTCAATATAAAATAAGAATTCGCAAAAATTTTAAATATAATGAGAGTATCAATTTCTAAAACTAAATGAACTGTGTTTTGATATTAAAACAATGAATGTAATTTTTAAATCAAATTATGCATTATTTTTTCAAGCTCGCATTCATAATTAATAAACAAATTCCGAAATTTTAAATTATTAATTTTATTATCTTTTACATGCAAGTAAATTTAAGAGCTTTCAATATTATCAATCGAGGAAAACGTGATCATTGAGGAAATTGAATACGAAATTCAATTTTTATTACGTCAAGAATATACACGAAGTCTTAACTCGCATTCTAATTGAAATATAAGCATAATTTTTTCTCCTTAGTAAAATAATAGAAAAAAAAGCATTATTTTTAATTGATAAAAAATTTCGAAGTACTCTTTTGTCTCAGACTCACAAAATTGTATATCCAACCTAGAGAATACACTTAAATTTCCGAAATAGTGTTCATTGTAAACGACACTAGATGAAAAACTGCTAAGATTAAGGATCTTAATATCTTTTATCAACTAAAGTTAACCTTTTATAGGTAAAAAAATTATAGATTTATTAAAAATGAAGTTATATCCAGCTGCTTAATGTAAACAAAGATTTTTAAAAAAAAAAATACTTATTTGAAAGCGCGATTATACTAATACATTATTCACGAATGAATTAAACAGGATTTTTCAAATGCTTCACAAAAAGAAATGAAGAACGAAGAGAGAATTTCGTCAATATCTATTGGTCCCAATTGACTCCACTTGAATGTTATTGATACTTTCCAAATCTATATATATATTTCTTTTACACGGCACCAAAAAAAGCCTCATTACAACTCCCCGAATGGCAACGTAAGAAAATCGACCAATGATTGCTGCTAAAAATGTCACATAGCAAATGTCACCTGAGGTGGCTCAACATATAGCGCTTTTAAAAGCGGAAACAATAACCAGAGTGAGCATTATCATGTTGTTCAATTCAGATTCATGATAATATTTAATTTAAACTCAGGCTGCCCTTCTCCATGACTATAAATAAGTCACAAGGTCAGACTTTTGAGAAAATCAGTTCAGTATTGACTAAACAAGTTTTTAGTCATGGACAACTTTATGTTGGCCTGTCAAGCGTTGAGTCATTTTGCAGCCTTTCAGTAATTGCTCCAAGATGCCAAATCTATAATTGTGTTTTCAAAGAAATTCTAAATGCTTAGTGTTAATTTCTTAGAACTTTGCAGAAAAAAAGTGTTTTATGGAAAAAATTTAATTGAAACTTCTATTGGCCATAGGCAAGGGGAACTGCCAAAATCAAAACTCCCCGATTAGAAATGCAGCATGGTGACCTCGGCCTCCACGTGGTATTTCTCGGGAAATGCTAACAGCCATGCATTTTAATTTATTGTATGTAAAACATCCTTATTTCGTTCTAAAATGTTATGTACTTTATCACAAATGTTAATTAATATAGAAATTGATTTCAATAATGCTGATCACCAAAAAATATTTCATTTGGCGATAAAACAAATTTTTGTGTTCTTGAAAATGAAAGACTTTTTGAGGGTTATTATCTCACAAGGAAAAGTTAGGGTTTAAAGTTTCTATTTTTAAATAATAATTTTTTTTCTAAATTTTCAGAATTTCTAGCATTAACTAATTTATAATACACATTTAATTGAATTTAGGTGAGTAACTGTAATATTTGATAATTTATTTTGCTAATATGTTTCTCATTTAGCTAATGTTTTTCTAAATAGCTAATGTACTTTTTTAAAAGCCAATAAGAACATTGATAGAATTCTTCCACATAATTACAATACTATGTCTTTGATGATAAAATACTATGTCTTTGATGATGATATACTATGTCTTTGTGCTAGAACATTGTGTTCATTGGCGAGCGAGCGCAGCGAGCCATGGTTCACGGCGTGAACCACATAGGATTGCGTAGCAATTCTCGGGGGTTGGCGAGCGTTAGCGAGCAGGGGGCGGAGCCTCCTAGTAAATTTATATTATCCAAATTAAATGTTATCGTTAATAATCACGCAAACGTATAACGTTTTATTTATTCATTTATCAAACCTGTTAAACACCTTATACATGTAGTGGATAAGTATTTAATTTTATGCGATGAATTTTTAATATGTGCAGTATGTACACTAATAATTTAAAGGATACATTTTAGCTCAATGTAATTCTTATGACGAGTACAGTGAGAACAGCGAGTGTAGTCTGCATTTACGTTGAGAGGAAGTGAAATCAGGAATAGGTGTTTTGCTGTAAAGAACCAACCATAAATCCATGATTCGTCTGCTTTCAAGAACATTTTTTGCCCGCAACATTTTTTGCATTGGCAAGCATTCCAATGCTCAACCCCGGGATTTAAACCCATATATCGTGCGGCAGAAAAAAGCATTGATAGGCAGAACAGGTTCTGATCAGGATCTAACTTTTCTTTTTTTTAATATCGCAAATTTTATTGAGGAGTTGTTTAATCGTAAATATAAATATGTCTTATTTTCTGTTTACAATATTAAACATTATTCATTTAAAATCGCTCATTTTCTTTCACAAGTTATGGTATTAAATCTCGAATTCGATTTTATTTTTTGACTAAAGGTTTTGTATTTTGGCTGATAAAGGCAGTTCAGTTGCCTTTCATTCGGATTTCGGTCCAATGGTCTGGGGTGTGTGTCGGTCGTCTCTGACAACTACGACTCCTGATTTTGTTCGGACTGTCTGCTGGCGAAAATTAAGGGATTTGTCTCAGTTTCCAACTGACTAGCTGGCCTCTTTTGCTCAGATCAAGTGTGGTACTCATCGAGTGCGAAACTCGGGTTTTTGAGTCATTTAATCTGTTATTGCTTGATCTTCTATTGCTGCAGGTGCGGTGAGTTTTGAACTGTAATGCATGGGCTTAACAGTCTGACTGATGGCCTAATGGTCTGTTATGATCCGTGTCTGTTATGAACTGTCTGTTTTTCAAGTTATGATACATGAAAAAAGAATGAGTGTCTCAATTTATTATTTATTATTAAATAACAAACCGACGCAACAAAAACTGAAATTTGATTCACAAATCCTGAACATTCTTTATGTTCTGATAGCATGAAATTCATAATATTTAAATGCATTATTGAAGCACAATTTTCTTTTGAATAACTAAAATCTATCTAGTTTAAATTAAATATTTCATTTTTAATGAAAATGAAACATTGTTCTTAAATCAAAGAAGTATCACCAAGAAATAATGCACAAAAACTTTTCGAGTTGGAGAAAAAAAACACATAATTTAGAATAATTTTCATAGTAATTACTAGAACACATCTAGTTTCAAACTTCGAATGTTTGATTTCTTCTCTTTTGTTTTGTGGTTCCCTGTTCATTATCAATAATCAATATTTCTGTAAGCATCGTGAAGGTAGTTCTTTCTTCTGTAATTTAGAACACATAGTTTCTTGATCAATAAGAGTAAAGGAATGTTTTTGCGAAGGAGTTTTTAATGAGAAATTGATCCGTGTTTTTTTTTTATTATTCCAAATAGAAGAATGAGTAAAAACTTCTCATGGTCATCTAAGATTAGCACTAAAATTGATCCCTCTTGCTCGATACTTTTCAATCGAAGCAATGAAACTTCCAGAAGATAGTTTTGATCTTTTTAATTAGTCTATCTTTGTAGAATGCTCTGAACAAAATGATTCTACCATTTTAGTTTTGGAAGTTTATATTTCTTACACAGTTTTGAGTTTCACACAGATAAAAATATGTTTAAAGTGGTTTAAAATCTAAAATTAAAATTAAACTAACTAGTTCGCCATAACAAAATGCTGACTGGAAATCATCTGTTAGGAGTCTCGTGAAAATTTACAGAGATTTAAACTGGAAAACGTTCGCAAAATAGAGAAAGATATTTACTGGAAACAGTAAATTTTCATGCAAAAAGTAAGTAAAACTCTTTAAATTTCATCACGGCTCTTAGAAATAAGGCCTCTTCTTGCTATTAACCCATCGAGAATAATGAATTTCAATGGAATCCAAAAATACGAGAAAATATTCACTGGAAACCCTGTAATATTACAAGTATAAAGCAAGTAAAAGTCTTTAAAAATTCATCTAATTCTTTGAAATAAAGCTTTTCCTCGCTATGAAACCACCGAGGACAATACATTATAATTGAAACTAAAGATACCGAAAAGTATTCGCTGGAAACCTAATAATTTTACACGCATAAAATAAGTAAAACTTTCTCAATTTCCTCCGAGATCTTAGAAATAAATTCTTTACTGGCTATGAAACCACCGAGGGCAATACATTACAATGAAATTGAAAACTCTGAGACACAATTGCAGAAAATGCAAATTAATCAGACACCGAAATCGGACTGCGTCAGAAACTGGGTCAGGCATTTCATTTTTATTTAATAACCATCGTTGAACAGCCGACCCAATTTTGAGTTTACAGCTACAAATGTTCAAATCCTTAGTCTTGTAATTTCGACCCAATCCAGAAGAAAGAGAATCTCCTGGATCAGTTCCGCCAGAGGTATGATTCGTTATGGGGACGTGGAGGACCTTGTGACCCGACATATTTCAAGTGCACCAGTCACCATTTACTACACGGAAAGTCTTCGGGGATCGAACCTACAACCCCTTGAACATGGGTTTAGTGTCCATGTGGAATCATCTGAAAAAAATTTCCTTTAAGATAATTCAAATTTTATATATGTCTACGGAGTATGTAGCACGTTTGAAAAAGCACTCCGTGAAAAGTCAAGGGTATTATGGAAGTTAAGACTCCAGAATTTTAAAATCAGCATAATGCGGACAGTATTGTGCACCAGCCTCTTCTACTTCTCAGCGAAATGGTACCCACAAGTCTAAAAATGGGTGGTCTTCAAGCAACCATTGGTAACAGACACTCGATTCTTCACAGTGATTTCTCATTCTCTTAACTTCCGTGCCTTAACGGCGTATTCCAGTGTAACGTCAATTTATTATAATCTAATTTTAGACTGAGTAACAAGTTATGGAGATTTTAAACACAATTTTTTGAACCACATTTAATTGAATTTAGGTGAGTAACTGCAATATTTGATAATTTATTTTGCTAATATGTTTCTCATTTAGATAATATTTTGATTTTTTCACCATGTACAATCTAAATAGCTAATATACTTTTTTAAAAGCCAATAAGAACATTGATNAAATAAAAACGGATCAAACTACTACAGCGCCATCTTCCTTAGAGTCTGAACTAAGTCCTCCATTGGTAAAAATTTTTTTATTTGCAATTTAAAATAGTGAAAATTAAATAAAACTAAAATGGGTAGACTCGCCCCTGGATGGGTAGACTCGCCCCGGTTTACGGTAAGTAAAACTTTCTCAATTTCCTCCGATATCTTAGAAATAAATTCTTTACTGGCTATGAAACCACGGCGGACAATACATCACAATGGAATCCAAAACTCTGAGATACAACCGGAGAATGTTCAAATTAATCAGACACCCAAATCAGACTGCGGCAGAAACTGGGTCACGCATTTAATTTTTATTTTATAACCATCGTTGAACAGCAGACCCAATTTTGAGTATACAACAACCAATGTTCAACTCCGTATTCTTATAAATTTGGCCCAATCCAAAAAATAGAAAGCTTCCCGGATCGGAACAACCAGAGGTACGATTCGTTACGGGAACATGGAGGACTTTGTGACCAGACTGATTTAACGTGCACCAGTCACCATTTACTACACGGAGAATCTTCGTCCGGAGGAGATCCAACCTACAAGCCCTTGAACGTGGTCTTAGTGACCTACCGACTGAAAATAATGTGGAATCATCTGCAAAAAATGTCTTCAAAAATAATTCAAATTTTATATATGTCTACGGAGTATGTAGCACATTTAGAAATGCACTCCGTGATTAGTCAAGGGTATTATGGAAGCTAAGACTCCAGAATTTCAAAATCAGCATAATGCGGGAAGCATTGTGCACCAGCCTCTTCTACTTCGCAGCGAAATGGTACCCACAAGTCTAAAAATGAGTGGTTTTCAAGCAACCATTGGTAACAGACACTCGATTCTTCACAGTGATTTCTCATTATCTTAACTTCTGTGCCTTAACGGCGTATTCCAGTGTAACGTCAATTTATTATAATCTAATTTTAGACTGAGTAGCAAGTTATGGAGATTTTAAACACAATTTTTGGAACATTTTGTAATTTAATTGAGAATTATCTTCCATTTAAACTGCAAAATGCTCCAAAAGCTTCTCAAACGAAATAAGATTAAAGTTAATTTTATAACAAAAGGGTCGGTGAAGTTGTGCCAATTATAAATTGAAAATTTGATTTGTTATGCTTATTATATCTTATTAGTTGTAGAAATGCGTATTTCTAATACTGAATTGATTTGGGATAATTGAAAATTAGGATAACTGTAGTTTCCAGGATAAAGCTACGAATGGCTGAAAAAAAAATACATTTTTGGAAACAACAGCTGTGACATTTCTATTATCTTTTGAATGAGATGATTGTGAAATCATATTACGTAGTGATTCACATCACACAATGCTTTTTAATATAATTTGAAATTTTAGTTTCATAGAAGTAAGAAAATTAATATTATTTATACAACTATTTATTTTTATTTAATTGGAACATTTAAATCATTTTTCTGGTTGGGGTTTAATTTTATTAACTTAAAAGTAAAATTGAATTAAATGCTGTATTAAATGATTCCGAAATTCACAAAAAATGCCTTTTTTATGATTCATATTTTTTTGAAAATGAGTGTTTTGCTTATTAAAATAACGATTTACGGAATAAACTTCAAGGTATGAAAAATCTAGTTTAAATTTGTTACTAATTTTTAAAAATATTAGGGTTTGGAAAACAAAAAAGTGTGATTTATAACTAACCATGTAAAAATATTCTTTCTTCGTCTTGGTGATAAAAAAAAAGTTACACTGTGAAAGCAAATTGTCAGCAAGCAGCTTTTGACATCAATAAGTCACAGACGAGAAAAAAAAATGTTCCAAAAAAGTTTCTCAGGAAGCAAAATATACAAATCGCTGGGAATAAACAGCGCGTATTCTTCATCCACATTCAGATTAAGATGGAAGAAAATATCTGACTTTTTTTAAAGCATTTTTTGTCGCAAACAAACGGGGTAATGTGATATAAAAGCCACGAAATTGCATCGCCAATTGCGGGATATGCTCTAAGCCTGTTGGAATCGTGCAGAAATCCTCCAGAAATGGCCTTTTTCCCGTCACTGGGGATTTAGATGATGGGCATGGTAGAAGAAAGGTGATTTCTAGGGAAAAAAGATACGCATCTGTATTCAGCTTAGGGGGTGAAGGGAAACTTAAACCGAAAAAGAAATGCATCGTAGTTACCATTTGTTTGCTTATTTCTTAAAATGCTTTCTTCGTGGAAGATATTAAGTTCTTGAGATAACAAGCAAATGGGTAACGCTATTAGGTGTGGAAGCTTTATTAAGATGTAAATATGATATGCTCGACCGTGATTTACAAAGTAAATGCAAGTAATATTTTGCTGCGTGGTACGTTTTAATTTATCCTTACTGAATTTGCATCAGATTTGTTTGCTTATTTCTAAAAATGCCTTCTTCGAAGAAGATATTAAGCTCTCGAGAAAACAACAAATGCGCAACGCTATTAGGCATGGAAGCTTTATTAAGATATAAATATGATACGCTAGATCATGATTTATCAAGTAAATTTAAGAGTTTTTGCTGTGTGATACGTTTTAATTTATTTTTACTGAACTTGCATCAGATTTGTTCTGCTTGAATTAAGTATTTTCTTACTCCAGATTTTGAGATAAATTATATTCCTTGTTTATAAAGTTATCAATGGCTTTCTGTTTTTAATTTCCGTTCGACTTTAAACCGCCTTATACTTAGCTTGAGTAAGTTCACAATAATTTTTATCAATTTTAACAACTAAGTATGCTGTTAAATGATATGTGCAAACATGCATTGATAAACTTGCAAACATATTTATAACGCAACTATTAAATTACTGAGTTCATTACCACCCGGCATTTCATCACTTTTGTATTTTTTTTAGTAAAATATATATCCTTAAGTGTTTCTTTTGAACTACCTATAGGATATTAAAAACTTATAAAAAAACTTATCAATTATTTCAAGCAGAAATTTAATTTTGTTTTGAAAATGCTATGCATTTATTTTTTTTTTTGCTGCATTTTTTGCGCTTAGTACAAAAAAATAAATATATGCCGAAATCATCAAAAATATTGTACATTTTGTACATTGTACATTGCAAAATAATACTACTTTCGTTTTCTCTTGGCTACGTGTCCTTGAGTATTTACTTATAATTACTTAATAAACGACTTAAGTACTTAATTACAACTAAAATCTTTACAAATAAGTCGCAAAAAATATGTTGAAATATGCTTATACTGCCATTGAATTAAATTTCAATGCGAAATCAAGCTATTAAAAATTAGCATTAAATTTATTTGCAATCATGCTTTGTATCATATACTCCTAACACAAAAACTATATGCTAAATGCAAAAGAATAATGTAATAGAGGAAAAAACATCTTGCTATATTTTTCTGATGAAAAATATTCTTATTTTTTATATATCGAATTTACAAGGAAACAAGAAAAAAAATTCTAAAAAAAATATTAGCATTTGGATACATAAAATAATGAACGAAATCAACGAAACCCTTTGCATGGCACGTAATTAAAACTAAAAAATATTGGCCGTTGCTCTAAACCCTCTTGTGACGCCACCTTTCTCTATATTTACCCTGTTTTCTCATTTCTTTCTGTTGCACTGATGAAGGTTGCCCGTTGAGCATCCAAAACAGCTGTCTGTATTTCATAAATATTTCTGTGCTCTTTAAACGTTGTTTGCCTTAGTTTGTAATTAAAACTATGCTTATATTAATATTAAATGTTTTTAAAATTTAATTCCTTCATTATGTTGAAAAATTATCAAATCATTTCTTTTCTTCTTCATATTCAACTTAATTTTATTCTTATTCACTTAATCTCTCTTTGCAATTATTTTTGCACTATATGTTTATACACAATAACTGTATAACAAATGGAACAGTTTAGTACATATTTGAGAATAAAATAAATATTCGCATATATATTTCTAATAAAATAAAATTACTCAGTCTTATTTTTCAGAAAAGCGTTTTTAACAAAAATTTATTTACAAAAAATTTTTTTAAAAAAAGGAAGAGCGAAAAAAAACGGAACTGTAAAGCATTTTAGAAGGAAATATGAAATTTCTAGCATTTGGATTTGCAAAATAGAGACTCAACCACAACTTTTGCTGAACATTCGAGCAAATATACATTTTTATTACCTTTATTATTAGGAAAAATTGATTCATGATTCTTCCTTACATTCAACATAAATTAATTTAATTAAAAATGTATTAATAAATGGCATCAAATAAATAAAATATTCATTTTCAAATGAAAAGAAAATCGTGAACTTTCTCCCAAAAAATTAGGATTCCTAAGCGTAAAATATTAAATTTATTCCTTTAACTCAAGAGAAACTTCTGGTAGCTTAAAATGCTCTAAAAAATCTTGTTATCAGAGCCATTTTCTTTTCACTAAAGGAAAAAAATAAACTTTTGTATCATTTCCTTTTGCATGAATTTTCCCTATTTTTACATTTTCCCCTTCTTACCTTATTGGTGGGGTGTAGTTAAAAGTCGTTGCCATAGTAACCATTCTACTTCATTATCGAAGCCATTGCTGAATTCAGTAACAATTATATTCTTTGATCTTAACATCCTTAGAAGTTGTAAAAAAGTATCTACTTTTTGAACGCTACGTAATTGCATGTAGAAGAAAAGACATGTGTTCTCTTTGAAAAATTATAATTGAATCATTAACTTTTAGTCAGAAAGAGCAGAGATATTTTCATGGTAAGAGAACTGTGAAATAAATTTATCCATCTGTAAAATGTATGAAGTGGTTTGAAATATGATTAATTTTAATAGGTAGCGTAAAATCAAAGACATTTTTGCATTCAATTATCATTTAAATTGCTTTATTTTTTCTTCTCTGTTAAATATTCTATACAGAACCAAGAAGTGTTTTTTTCATTCAAGTAATTAAGTACTGACATTTAGTAATCGATATGTTTTTGATATGAATTAAAATACGAAGTTTATGAAGTTATTCATCTCATATTTCTCTCTCTACCCTTACTTTTTGTTAAATGTTTGATATTTTAACTTTCGTTTTCTTTTTTTAGTTTCAATTTGGATTTATTTTTAACACCCATTGTTTTCTCCATGCGAGCTATAAGCCGATTTTCTTATTTGGGAACCATCCAGAAATCAAGTGCATAACCTTCCACAATATTCCGGAATAAACAAAGCAAACAATTTCATTTTGATATTTTCCAAAATTTTCTTTTTAAGAAATTTCTAAGTCATTACTCTAAATATTCAAATCTCATAGAATATAAAGATAATAATATTTTATTATTTACAATGGTGTTTTGAGTATTCCGCGAATTAATTGCTAATTCACGGTTACGAGTTTTTATTGAAATAATTAGTACAACCTATGTAAAATGATAATGATGAATAACTCTAAACCAAGTCAGAAAATGTCAAAAGTTTGAACCACATAAAAAAACTAAGTTTGTTTTTTTCCTATTGTTTGCGATTATTCTTTATCAACGAATTTTTTTCATACATTGCACAAAGACCAATAATTCTTCATCTTATTAACTCGACTTACAGTGAACGAAATTTGCTTACTGTTGTTCAGTTTATGTTGAAGTAATGTTTTATTTTGCAAAAAATTTCTATTTATCCCTACATTCACTTATACACTTATTGGTACGAGCAGTATGATGAAACAAAAAAAAATGAATCTAAAACAATTGATGCAATTATTTTTCGCTTTTACATTGTCTCACTACTTTTTCATGATTATTAACATTATTCGGGTTTCTGTAACAAGCAATACTTTGGAATTAAACTATTTTTCTATCACTAACTAATTGTACAAATAATTATTATTAATTACACTAAACATATTTCTCAAATCAAAAGCTGTATTTAATTAAGAATTTCGCTAATTGACATGAAAATATCGCATATTTAAAATTTTTGAGCTGTGTAAACATTACTAAAACATCGGAATTTTTGTAATTGATTATAAAATTTTAATAAACCTTACAATATCCTGATTAAATTACCTTATTGTATAGTAAGGATATTTCTGATAAAAAAATATATTCTAGTTGATAAAACCAAAATATATGGTATATTTAAACCATTCGTTTGGTAATTTTTTCGTTCATATGATGACGGTCTACCGAAAAGTTTGATTTTCAAAAATATATTTCTTATTACCTCACATTTAGTAAATAATATAAATCTGAAAAGTAGATTTAACCAAATAAAATTTTTTAAGGTATGCTTTAAATTATCACGAGGAATTCACGAATTTTACCACATTTACCAAATTTTATCACATATTATAAAACCATGTATTTTAAAGTTAAATATATCAAATCATTACCAAAAGGTTTCGGTAAAAATTACTTGTCTTTTTGGTGTTCCCATAGAATTAGAAACACAGTAAATTTTACTATTTATGACCATAGTTTTTTTTTCTCAATGTATTAAGGAGACTTTTATAACGTCTATAGATTCTTTTTGAAAGGAAAATAGCGATTCAAATGCATTAATTTTTTTTTATTATTTCACTGGATTAAAAGTTAAAAAATATGCATCCCATATCAAATTTGAACAAGAGATTCGTAAGCATTGAATTCGTTTTATTTCTTGTAGAGAATAATAAAATATTTTACTTCGATATGCATGCGGAGAAGATAAAATTTAAATTTTTATAATTTATCTATGTTACGGCCAAAGCCCGAAGTCCGGCAAACTTCGCGAATTGGCCGCCCATTTCGCACTATGGCCATACCTCTCGGCCAATGTGCGAAATAATTTAAACGATCAGTGAATATTCTCCTTTGGCCGCCATTTCACGAAATGGCCACAATGTTCCGGCCAAAACGTGAAATAATTGAAATGGGTGGTACGCTTGGACCACAATTTTCTAATATTTGTTTTATTAAAAAGTTAACTAGCTATTATTGCCACTTTTGTTTCCTTTTTTAATTTAAAAATCTAAATCTTCTAATTTCAAAATATAAAAAATAGGCAAGTTTTTAAATTAAAATTTAAAAAATTTATTTTTTGCTTTGTCTCAAACATCCACATTTCACCGCACTTAGCTAGTAATTTTAAAAGAATGAAGTTATGGTTATACAGAGCCAATAATAAGTGTCAATGATTTTTTCTTCCAACTTTGGTTGATTCTCCATGCCACTTCGTGATCTGGCCGACCAATTCCCGAAATCAAGAAAAGATCGGACATTGGTCAGCCAATTTACCGCATTCTTAGACATTTCGCGATTTGGCCGGCCAATTCGCGATTTGGCCGGCCAATTCGCGAAGTGGTAGAATTCGGGATTAGACCGTAACATCTATATTTCGCTACCTTTTTGTAAAAACTATTTTAAATAAAAAAGTCTACTTATGTAAACTCGTGTTTCTCTAAAAAAATACCTCTACGAAACCATTCTAATGTTTAACAATATAAACTATGTCTTTCAGCTTCATTTCCAGTAGACAAAGATAGTAACATGTATTTGTTTCGAAATCATTTCATAAATTAAAAGGATTCCAGTGACAAAATTTAAAAAAAAATAGAACTTTACCTAAATTTACTTACAAAAGAGACTTCCTCTAGCTCCTCTTCTTCCTTTTTCCTCTAGTAGTAGTTATATTAAAAAAAATTTCTCCATGATCAGACTTGATTAAAAATTCAATTAAAAGTTTATAGCTATATGAAATTTGGAATCCATACCTTTTAGAAAAGCTACTTTAATTTTTTCTTCATAAAAAACGGAATTTTTCGATTTTTTTTTCTGCATAAATATTAAAAATTAATTAAATTAATCAAAGAGCAAAATATATTATTCATTATTAGTAACATTAATATTTATTTTTATTATTCCACTTCTTTTTTAATTATTCCACTTTTTAATAAACTCTGTTGAGGGAATGGATATTCAAGTAAGCATTTTACATTAAGCATTATTTTTTAGTTTAAAAAAGTTTTAAATCTCTTGATAAAAAAGGCTTTAAAAATAGAATTAAATAGCTTGAAAAATATTTAAGAAAAAATTTAGTATCATCTCTAAATTCTGAAACGTCACAAAACAAGTTGAAAAAATACAAATAAAAAAATATATCTTTTTGCTTCTACAAAAAGTATCGAGGGTGAACTGTGGGTTCTAGACACATAATATTCTTTTGTNTTAGTTTAAAAAAGTTTTAAAAATAGAATTAAATAACTTTAAAAATATTTAAGAAAAAATTTAATATCATCTCTAAATTCTGAAACGTCACAAAACAAGTTGAAAAAATACAAATAAAAAAATATATCTTTTTGCTTCTACAAAAAGTATCGAGGGTGAACTGTGGGTTCTAGACACATAATATTCTTTTGTTAATTATTAAAGAAACTGACTTATTTTCTAAGACATTATATAATTTCACATGGAGAATGATCCATTTTACGTACAAGTTAGTGTTCCTAAATGTGACTTGCCCCGGTAGAGGGCGATGCAAGCATACTGAAGAGTGAGCAAAAGAGTTTTTTCATAGAAAGGACTGACCAAAGAAATGTGAGTTTACTACGGTAGTTTACCATTGCGGTTCTTAGACTTAAAAAGAAACTTAATAGAATCATTTACCCTTAAATAGACTTAAATAGAACCATTTACCCTGGTCCTACAGTGCTATATATTAATGTTTTCATTTTAGGTACACCATGGGATTTTTTTTTAAGTCGGGAGAATTTATATTCAAATAGTTTTAATGAAAATACCAGTAATAAAAAAGTGCCGTATAGTAAAATCAAGTATGTTTATTTATAGAATCTACTGAATGAATCCGATGGTTTGCAATTTTTCCAGAAAATCAACAACTAACATTTGTTTAGTTTTCACTTGGGTTTTTTCTTCATCCGTGCTACTTGCATCAACTGAGCTATTGAAAATAGTTTTGGTATTGGTTTTTAAATTTTCCAATTTTCAAAGTCTTCAAATGTTTTTGTAATAGGCTAATTGAAAATAAACTCCACTACGCAATAACATCTTATATAACATTTGCTTGAAATATTTTCACAACCAAACACGTAAAATTTGTAAGCGAACTTATGGGACACCCTGACTTCATTTTAATCTTCTGAACATTGATCCTTGCTTCTTTCAAACTTTTAACTGCGTCGGAAAGTTGTGTATAACATTAAGACTTCCGATGATTATACATGAGGACTTGATACTTGGAACTTTTTAAAAGAAAATGTTGTTGCTGTTGTTGTTCCAGGCCATTAAGGCCATGAGTGCCATTGGGGTTCTTGTTTTCCAGTGGCGCCATCTATTGCCAAGATTCGACTTTTACCACAGCCATACCTCACACTCGTTCTTGGGCGGACCCATTCATACATCTATTCATTTATCCAAAGATCGTAATTTTGACCTGAGCCAAAGAGCGATCAATCTCCTTTTCAGTACCCTCAGAGGTATAATTTATTCTAGGAACATCGATAGCTTTGTAATCCGACACATTTAACGTGCACCTGTCACCATTTACTGCACAGGGCTGACTACTTCAGACGACTGGATTCGAACTCCCATTCTAACAAGCGTGAGTCCAGCGCCCTGCCGACCAGGCAATTTTGGCCTCAAAAGAAAATGCTCAAATGTATGCATAAAAATGTTGAATTTTTAGACATTTAATTAATATTTCTTTTTATATCGTCAAACTAATTTTTTCTTGAATGTAAAAATAGGTTTAAAGAAATTCTTGCCACGTCCAAACGAATTTCAAATCTCCCTGTTCTAATTAGATATTCAGAAATATTAAGCTCAAATATTTTAATTATTCAATAAATTCATAAAATCAGTTACTGATGCATTCTTTTAAAACTAAAAACACTCTCAGGTACAACCGAGAGGTTTTATGCGGTACAGCCAATGTTAGTGGATGCTTACGCAATTAGAATAATTGAAAGTAAAAAGTCTTTGCTAGAATTTTCTTATGAATATTTTAACAAACCTTTTTTTTTAAACCTCTGAAACATATCTTCTTAAGCTTATTGCTTAATTAGTGATCACTTTAAAGGGCTCTATTCCGAAATGTTACAAAGGAACACTCGATATTATTAATGCTAATTTAAAAATCACGCCTTAGAAAATTTAATAATATTGTTTTAAAAACCACTTCAAAAATGAGAGAATTAAAAAGAAACGTTTTTAAGTTAAATTCAAAGAAAACAACTCTCAATAACAACCTAATGAGAATGTCCAATAATTAACTTTTAAGAATGAAAGATTCTTCAATTACGTTTTAATGCCTTTCACGTGCTCCAGATCTCCATTAAAAAAGTTTTTATGCACCTCTTAATTTGTGTAAAAGGTTTTTAACTGCAATAAATATTCGAAAGCAAGTGTTTCTGTACACTTTCAATTTTTTTTTTTTTTTTTNTTTTTTTTTTTTTTTTTTTTTTTTTTTTTTTTTTTTTTTTGTTGGACGAAAAATAATCTTGTTATGATAATATTTTTACTAAGCGTAATTAGAAAGGGGTTTAATCGAAGAAGTGCTCCGAGGTCTTGTTCATTAAATTTGGCGCAAGAGAGCAAAATCTTTTTAAATATTATTTTAAACATTTCTTTTAAAAATACTTGATTTTTAAATTAGTACCAAACTAGAAATAATACCTTTATACCCTATTTCTATATTTTTTTTCAAGCATCCACATTATTTTATTTTTATATTTTATAACCATTGCTGAACAGCTGACCCAATTTTGGGTTTACGACTACTAACGTTTAACTCCATAGCCTTGTAATTTTGAACCAAACCAGGAGACAAGAAAACTTCTGGATCAGTACCCCCAGAGGTATGATTTGTTATAGGAACATAGAGGACATAGAGACTCGACAAATTTAACGTGCATCAGTCACCATTTTACTACACGGGGAGTCTCCGGTTTGCGGAGATCGAACCCACAACCTCTTGGACATGGGCCCAGTGCCCAACCAACCAGGCTGCCCCAGCCTCATTCACATTATTTACAAGAAACAACCCGGCCGAAAACTTCCCGCGAACTAAATGGTGAATGGTGCACGTTAAATCAATTCGGTCACAAAGACCTCCTCGTTCCCATAACAAATCATACCTCTAGGGGTACTGAATTGGAAATTGATCGCTCTCTGGTTCAGTCGAAAGTTTGACCTGTGGATAAATGAATGGATGTATGAATTGGGTTCACTATATAAACGGTCTATAACGTATGTGTGTGATAGAAGTAAAATTCTTGGCTGTATATGGTTCCACCGAAAAGCAAGATGAAACGCAAGCTATTTTTCTTAATAGCATGCGACAACATCAGCAAAACATTCATGCAATTTTTGTAATAAACCGAACATATTGGCTAGTATTAAAATTTAATTTGAAGAAAAGAAATATTTGAATTTAAGTCAGTCAAAAGAAAATTAATTACAAACAGATATAACTTCGTCACAATTTTGTCAGCAGAGGCCATTTTTCAACTATTCAAGCATCGCCTGAGCAAAATATAATAATGAAAGTTTCTAACCGGTACCAAAAAATGAAACCGAAGTTCTCGATAATGTAAACTAATATAATGATAACTCGATAATGTAATCTTATAAAAACAATACAATGACTATATAACAAAGCATAGTAAATATAAAAAGCTCAAAAGGAAAAAAATGGTATGTTATTTTCACAAACACCTTGCAGGAAGAATTTGAAAATGTATGTTAACCTAACTTTGTTGCCAGTTTAGAAAGTGTAAATTTAAAGCGCAAAAATAGTTAGAGAAAAAGTTTCAATGCGTTTCCAAATCGAAGTTAAGAAGTATTCTTAACTTCTATTCTTAAACAAGGAAAACACGTTTTCCGAATATCATACCATCTAAATAAAGATTAATAGTTTTCACTATCATCTGGCATTGTGAGCTTGGATATACAAAAATTACCACAATCAATCAAGCAATTTTTTCCTGTATTTTTCCCGTTTATGACGGGGAGGGTAGTACTGTTACATTTGCTGAATTTTTGGTTAACATTAGCAAATTTTATCACATTTACTACCCATAGAGCATATAAATAAAACCATATTTCATTGCTTATTTTATAAAAATTCATTACCGAAGCACATCGGTGAAACTAGCCGTATTTTTTGATGTTCCCATAGTGCCAGAATTTTACCATATTCTGGTGCAGAAATTTTAATATTTTCTGGTAGTTTTGATTATACTTTTTTCTCTCTTAGTGCAGACCATTTTAACTTAAAAAACTAAAATCATCATGCACGGTATGTGTTCATCATTTAAAAGATAATGAATAGATCTCAAATAATTCCTGAAGAAATTTGACGTGGTAAATTTTATTTATTTCCTGAAGGATTTTTTTTCTTAACTTCTACAAATTATAAGCAGAAAAGAATAAATTTCAACGTAAGTGGTTTAGATGTAAGACATTCTCAACAAATTCTCTAAGAACTGAAATTTTTTTAAAAGCACTACTTATACTTTTTGTTAAACTTCTTATGAATTAAGCTGATTACTCTTTTCATTTATTCTAAATAACGAGTTTTTATTCGGAAAATATTTTAACTCAATAATAAAACATGATTTAAAAGTCAATTTATAAAATATCAAATAATTTGTAATAAATTTTATTACTATAAAACATTTTTTAAAGCTTTGAGTTTTCTATTTTTTTTCAAAACTTCAACAATTAAAAAAAAGGTCTTCAGCGCAAATGGTTAAGGTGTAAACCAATCTCAATGAAAGCTTTAGAACACTTTTACGCTAAGAATTTTTCAAGAAAGTTTTCATCTCCATAGAGTTAAATAATCACGTAAATTAATTTTTATAATAAAAAAAACGTTCGCAAATGATTTGAAATGAAATTTGATTCTATAAAACTCTCCTTTAAAGTTTATCTTCTAAACTTCTACAAATTACTAAGAGGAAATATTTTAAATGTAAGTGGCTTATATGTAAGTCATTCTGAACGTTATCATTCTATTTTTTTTTCAAATAAACAATCCTTATTCGAAATGACGTAAAAACTTTTCTAATTATATTTCATCATATAGCTGGATCAATGTCTCCCTGAAAATACAGGATGCACATAAGGGAGAGATAACTCCCATGCCTCGAATCCCATGCCCGTAGTGGGATTCGAACATGACAGCTTAATGGTGCCAGGCAAACTCTTTGACCACTATACATCCAGGCGGCCTATATCACTACTTTATTATGTTTCGCCATTCTAGTTAACAATCTCCTACAATGCATTGTGATCTGGTTGCGAGTTCGGGAAATATTATCGTCATATAGTTCCCGTTTCGTCACAAATCATGTGGTTTATTAACGAAATAATCCCGTAGAATTGACACTTATTCATTGATTATCTCTTATGATTCAATATGATTACACTGTAAAAAAATGAATTCTCAAATTTAAAGTGTAAAGTATTTTTGACGCAACTGTGATGAAGTATTCGCTAGTATACGCTCTGAGCAAAAAATTCATCAAAATGACGAAATAACTAATGCCAATTCTTCGAAGATGCGAATTTCTTGAAAATGCCATCATTATATTTTTTAAAAAATAAATAAATAAACCTCATTGAACCTGACGTACTAACTTTCCCAATAATCACTTATGTGACGAAATAATTCTCAAATTAACGAATTATGGCTGAAGGATTGCTCGTGAATATTTCATTCCTTCATTCCTTTGAGGTCATATTCATTCACTTTAATTAGGAATTATTAACGTATTACGATAACATAATCCTTTACAATGTATGGTATGATATTTTAAATGAAATCAACACAATAAATATTATTTAATATCTTCAGTTTTTATTTCTTAAGTTTCCGGAAATTTAAAATAAATAATGAAAGAAAAATCTTCAGCTTTAGCGATTTACGTTTTTTATGCGATGAAAAAGATAAACTTTTTTTTTGTTCTAGAATTTTTTAGTAAGAATTGCTAACAAAAAAAATACGATAAAAAAAGGCCAAAAGTAATTGCAAAACAGCACGGAGGGCAAATAAACTGACAGCAAACAAGTAAGGGGTGGAACTGAACAAACGAAAAAAAAATTTATAAATATCAATATAGATATATATTTATGTTCTCTTCCATCTACTGTTGCCTTAAGTCGAAAACTACGTGATCTGTCTACAAAATAAATATAAGGTCTTTTAAAATAGAAGCTTCTTATGGTTAAGCCATGGGAGGTATAGAATGTCAAAAACTTGTAAACGGAATCGAAAAAGATTTTCATTAATACGCATGCGTAGTTAGAATTTTTACTGGCTCTTTCAAAGTACTTTATTTAGTGTGTGTGTGTGGACGTTTTATTTTACAAGAGCATTTAAAGGAAGGAAAAGAATCTTGTATCTTAGATACAGTTATATTTTAAACATGGAAGACGCGTATATAAAATTGTTGGAGGGTTTTTATGTGTCGTTAAAATAAATTTATAGTTATTAAATTCATAATAATAGTAATATATATATATATATAGGTCATAGAAGAATAGGGGTTCGAATCCCAGCTTTGATACTANGAAAGCGAATAAATATTTTCAAGTGGTAGTTTATTAATTGTGATTCTTAGTTTAATAATTTAGTAGATTTTTATCCACCACTATTTCTAAGCAATTCATAGACTTATATAATTCCCCATTTTTTTTACATGTTGCTAAACCTTTTAAAAAACTAGTAAAAATCTACCAACTTTGCAAATTGAGTTTGTTGTTATTTATCGTTTGACCTGATAGGCGAGCCAAGTAAAATAATTTAACAAAATATTTATTTGCTAAATAATTCATGAAGAGCTTCAAAATTCAAATATTGCTTTAGCACACTGAACTAGCCACACGAGGAAAATAATAAAAATAAAACACAATTTGCAATCTTTCTAAAAAAATTCCTTCTACTTGCATGTGGTTTATCAAAATAATGAAAACACTTCTATACTAACTCAATGAAAATAGTTTTTCTTTTAATAACAAATGCTTTGGAAGATTTGACATGACAAAACAGTTAAAAAAATTTGAAAGATCGTGCTCAGAAGAAATATATATATATATATATATATATATATATATAATATAATATAAAGAGAGAGAGAGAGAGATACAATAAGTAAGAAAAGTGCATCTTATAATAAAGCTTTTGACGTATTTAATTTATTAATTTCTAAAAAAAAACATTTTTTTTAAATCGAGAAAATAATTTGATAATTCAAAATAAACTATTTTTAGACTTTATTTTCTCCTGATGTTTAAAAACTAAAGTACATTTATGCCACCTTATCCTTTTAAAATTGTAGATTTTTAATTAAGATTATTAAATAATAAATCTGTATCAAATTCGGTTTACTTGGCTTTCTCAGGAAGGAAAATGATTTTTCAGTACAGTTAAGTATTAAAATTTTCACAATGAAAACAAAAATCTGTTTTAAATTAAAAGTCAACGAAATTCTTTGGGATTTATCGACGTAATCGGATTAAATGGTTATTACATAGTTTATTTCAATTATTCTGAACGTGTATAAAATAATTTTTAAAATCCATATCAAAACATTTCGTTTAATTATGAACTTCGCATAACACATTAAAGCTTCCAATAACGTTCAATACAACTCTAATTAATTATGAGACTAAATCATGTCTTTGATTATCAAAGTAATATTTATTCTTACGATTCATTTGGGATTAGGCTTAAAGAAAATAAATATTATCATTTTCTAACATTTAATAGAATTTTACGATGCTCGAAAACCAATATAAATATACTGCGAAGGAGAATACAAGGGAGATTTTAATAAGTTATTACCTTGGAAGTACAGGATTAGAAACATAATCTCTCGGTGTATGAATATGATTAAGTAAATGGAAGACTACAGTTTACAATGTGATTATGGTAAAATTCTGCATTACGTAAGGTGATTAAAAGAATCTTTAAAAGTTTCATTCACTGTTATTTAAATAGCGAATTGTTCATATTGTTGAGGTATTTAACTTGCAGTATTAAAAGAATGTATCAGATCTAAAATATATGTACCGGTGTGGAGTTAATTATAAAATATTTACTTATGCAATAGAATTTTTTTTTTATAAAATTCAACCCATGAGCCGTGGTGGCTCAGGGGATGGAGCTCTCAACTCCCAATGAGGTGAACTGGGTTCGAATCCTGGTAATGGCAGGTTGATTGGAGTTCCGCACCCGGATCGCACCGACCACAGTGCTGACGTAAAATATCATCAGTGATTGACGGATCATTGATTAAAGTCACGTTGTCACCAGGTTAACCATGAGAGATTTCCCCTCCATGTAATGCATATGCGGATTCGTTCCTCTTCTAGAGTGGGTTCAAAATTACAAGGCTGCGGATTTTTTACATTGATTGTCGAAATACATTGAAAGAATTAGGTCGGCTGCTCAACGCCATTTATTAGAAAATAAAAATGCACGGAAAAACCGGTTGTAAAGGATGTTGTTAACTTCTCCATGAATGCACAAGTTAACGGATGCTAAGCAAACCAAATAGTACACCGGTTTTAAACAATCATCCATTAAAACAAGAGAAATTAAATTGCATCCATCATAAATTCACCGTTAGTTCAGTGAAACAAATACATAACTATAGCAAAGTTGCTTTATAATTTATTTATTGCATATGATGATATTAAGTATGTTAATAAAGTTCCCAAAATGACTCTAATAAAATGCTTTGCACGTTGGATAATAAGCCAGTTAACCAAACATCCAGTAAAAAAATTTAAATATTTCCTATATGAGTTTCCTAAGCGTTTAGTGAAGCAAATAGACATTTATTGCAAAGATGTGTCTTGTAAATATTTTGTGAAAACCACGGCAGAGTGTTAATTAATTCACTAAAATGGCTCAAATTAAAGAATGCATTACAAGCCGGATAATAATCAGTTAAACAAAAATCCAATAAAAGAAGAGACATGAAAATATTGTCATCATTAGTTGGCTGTTAGTAAAGTAAATCGACAACACATTTATTCCTACGTTGTGTCATATAAGTTATGTTGTGCAAACTAAAATCTGAAGTTAAAACTGCGATATGATTACTAACCTCCCTAAAAAAGGGTTCTTAATAAGGAATGTTTTACAAGCCAGCTAGTAAGTTGGGTAACCAAATATCTATTTGAAGAAGGTAAATGAAAATAGTACCTTCATGAAAGCACTGTTAGTGAAGTAAAATAAATAAAGTAAATATTCATAATATTAATAAAGTAAAATATTGATAACCTGTGACGTCTAAATTATATAGCATTAATTGAGACATGAAATGCTTTAATAAGTTTCTCAAAAAAGCTTCTAATTTAAGAATCCCATTCAGTCTTCGTCATGTTTTAATTGGTAATAAAGACAACTAGATAAATAAATGCTTGATAAGTAATTGTGTTTCTATTTTATTGCAATAAGATAAGTTTCATTTTTATAATACAACCACAAACACAGAAATTTCAATTTTTGTTTTCAAATGAACATTTACTGCAGCATTTTACAAATTAAATTAATAACCAATAATTAAGAATCTGCAGTTTTAAATATTTATCTGTAGTTTAAAAATGAAAATGTTGGAATTTTTAAAAGCATTAAAAATGATTCATTTCAAAATAATTAACAGGTAAATTTTTTTACTATAATAGCTTTGTGTATAGGTCTAAAATTAAATGCATTTTTAAGTAACACCAATTTCTATTCAATATAAATATTCGAACAATGCATTTTCCTCTAGAACTAAGACATTTTACGCAGTAGTAATAGTAGTTATAGTACTTTATTTGCATCGCATTTAAGCTGCGCAATTAGCCATTGACGATGGTTTCGAAAACATTTCTGACGATGATCCGGAGACATGCCATCACAATTTTGATCATCTGAGGAGGGGATGGATGCGCTCTTCTAGAGTGAAGTCGAGCACTTTACTGTAGAACAGTTTAACCAGGATCGATACCACACTTTATCTGTCCCAACGCAGGCTGAACAGAGTGGTCACCCACCCTCTTGCTGACCACATATCGCAACGAATGATGCGTAACTTCGGTGCTCTAACGGGAACTACATTTTTACCACTAGTGTGGATAATTTGAATGTTATTCTCTTCGTCAATATCAAATTGTTTTCACTATACCGCTTCCGCAAGCAGAAATATAACTTAGGGGAAATCAGTTCGCTAAAAGCGATGACTATCTGTTCTGCTTAGAAAAAAAAAAAAAAAAAAAAAAAAAAAAAAAAAAAAAAAAAAAAAAAAAAAAAAAAAAANAAAAAAAAAAAAAAAAAAAACAGAAAGTCTAATGCACATTAATTTTAGAGTTATAGCATAAAACAGTTATCTTATAAAATATATATTCAATGTAACATTTTACAAACTGAAATGGATTAGGGTTCTAAAGATTGAATTTATTAACCGACAAGTTCAAATACAAAATAAACGTATTAACTTATAACGTCACAGTTTGTTCGTGTTCAAGCTCCTTTTTTCATAAAAATACATGTTCTTCTAAAACTTTAACTTTTTAAGGGAACATGAATGCTAATATTTTCAGTACTATCGAAATGATTTCACTTTGCCACCTCAGAACGCAAAAGCATAATTCACGAGAAACAAGTTCGCTAATTGATCACCTTTTATTATGTCCAGCTAAAAAAAAATGATCCTAATTACATTTTACTGCATATGTTTACTGTTATAGCATATATTAAAGTTATTTAAAAATCAATGTAACTAATAATTGATCACATATGTTTCAATGCAGTATCTTGTAATTCTAATTCATAAAATTATAATAAAGCATTGAAATATTTATTACAATTTAGAATTGAAATCTAAAGAAAAAATATGTATTTAAGAAGAGTAAAATAAATTTACTATGAAAATAAACTCCCTTATTGAGTTTTTCTATAAAATAATTGGTTGAAAAATTCTGAAAATGAATGAATTCGTGTATAACATTTTTAAAATTTCTCTTTATGAAAACTATTTGCATGGCAATACAGAAAACATCATACATATGAGCTAAAGCCTGATTTGATATGAAAATACAAAAAAAGAATTTCTCTAAAGAACAGAGATATTTTAAGATAATATGAATGCTATTCCCTAGGGCTCTATCAAGATGTTTTCTCTATACCATCTTAGAGATCAAGTATAAAACAAGTTTCACTGTGCCAACATAGAGAATATAATCCACGAGATATAAGTCCATAATGATCGATGATTATTTATTCTGATTAACAAAAAAAACTAGGACGTATTATTCTAAAGAACAATTTTATTAATATGTAATATATAGAAGTTTTTTTCCTATAATGAATACAGATAATAATTTTTTTTAAATATGTATTTAGTATAGCAACCTACAAATCAAATTATCTGAAATGTATTTAGAAACTAAAAAATTATGATTTATTCGCAATTGAAAATTGTAAAAGAGTTGAATTTTAAAAAAGCAACAACAAGGAAGAAATGTATCTATTTTAAAAGTATTATTTCGTGATGATTTAGTCTATACACTTATTGTTTGACAAAAAATAAAAATAAATGAATTCGCTGATAACGTCTGTGAAAATGCCTCTAAATCTAAACATGGTTTAACATGGTTAACAATCTAAACGTGGTTTGTTCAAAAATAAAAAAATAAAAAAACCATGGCAAATTATTCGAAGATATAAATTTATTAATATAGCATATATAGCAGGGTTTTTCTTAATCAAGGCAAATAATAGTTTTCAAATATGTACATAATGACGTAATCTACAAATTAATTTCACTAAAATAGATTTATCTAACAACGAATCTAATATTTATTTACAATTGCAACCTGAAAAAAAGGTAAAGGTATCTTTTTAAAAATAATATTTCGTGTTGATTTATTCTATAAACTTATTGTTTTCCAAAGTCTTAAAATAAATGAATTCGCTCATAACATCTGTAAAAATACCTTTAAATATAATCATAGTTTATGTTCTTATGGGAATCCATGAAAACTGCTCACATATAAGCTGAGACCTGATATGATATGAACATACAAAGAATGAATTTCCCTGCAGGACGAAGACATTTTAAGAGAATATGAATGCTATTCTCTAGGGCACTATCAAGTTGTTTTCACTATACCACCTCAGAGAGCAAGAATATAATTCACGAGATATAAGTCCACTGAGATCGATGACTATTTGCTCTGTCTAGCAAAAACAAATAAACCGAAAAATATATAGATAGTGGTTTTGTTGCTGCATACCGAATGGGTCGTGACGATTCGAACATTCGAAAAAAATATTTTTTTGGAACCCTTCTACGATCATAGATATTTTAAAACCCTAGTTTTCTCCATTTTCCAGAACAATGACAGTTTAGGAGGCAACAAGATAGATTTTAACAGTTTTTTTTTTATTCCATCTAAAATACATTAGATAGAAGATAAAGTGTTCTTTTTAAAGGGTTTTAGAGGTACTATGTTTTTATTTTAGATCCTGGATAGGATGCAAATATTTCAAAAGTTATTGTTTTTGCTGCTTTGAAATGTGTTTTATCGCATTTAAAACACGCGGATATTATTAGGAGCCCTTTAAAGAAATGCAATTATATTTTTTTCGTTTAAGAGTAAATATTTATTGAGTTCTTTTACATAAATTTTAAGATACCATGTAAAATTTTTGAATTTAAACTTACTTCAGTAGCTAAAATAATAACAACGAATTTAGGAGTCAGTTTTATCTCTTCACCAAGGAATATGATTAGTTTGTCACTGTGACTAATAAATACGAGCAAAAATCAGTAATTTTGTAATCTACAAAGTAGGTTAAATTTTGTTCTGATTCATTTAAGTTATGAAATAAACACCAACAAAATGTTTGATTATGGTACTTCAAAAATGAAAAGATAGGCATTAAATCAGAATTCAAGCAATTTGTAACCTAAAATGTTGACTTCTTAGTACTTAGTAAACTTATAGTCTACAATATTAAAACTACTGTTGATGCTAATTTGAATATTTCTATAAGTAGAAAATTTACAGGAGACAATATTTGAATAAAAATAGCGTTCATTTTATTCTGAAAATAAAATCAAGGAAAAACTTATTAATTTTTTAGAGTGAACCATGCTTTTTCGATAAGAATGACATAATTTTACTTGTTTTAGAATATTTATTATAAAAGAAAAAGATGTTTGATATTAGTAAATTATTTTTAATTAAATGTATTCAAAAATAACCTCACGATTTAAATTTACTTATATTTTATTGCAAAGCTTTACATTACATTTCAGATTAAGAGCGCTTAATAATGTAGAAGAAATTGGAAACTGAGTTTATCTCAACAACATCTGGAAGAAACAAAAATAAAATCAATAATTGCATAATTATTGTATATTAGTATAATAGTGTAAATTAGTGTATCAATTAGTGGTTGCCTTTCCCTTTTTTTCTATTTTTGATAATGAATGAGATTTTTTTCCTGTTATTGCATTATTCTTTATCTCGCAATTTGTACAATTTATTTTTAGTCCCATAATATTTCAGTATACGTCTTCAACTTTTTACTTTCTTTTCTACAATATATAAATATTTATTTTATTTTATAAGGCTACACTATTTATCCTGCGTCCCATTTTCATATGCATCCTTTCATGCACATTATTATACTTTTCTCGTTATTTCAATTTTGCCTCGCGCCTTTTTACTGCCACACTTTTTTGAACTTTTTGTTCATGACATTGTATCGTTTTTTTCTTTTTCCTGATTCATATTTTTCTCTCTTATAACATTGTACTATTTATCTTAACTTTAATAATTTAACAACATTTCTTTCCTTTCCATAAGAATTGTATGCTTGTTTTCCCCACATTAGTTTTTACCTAAGTTTGAATAAAATAATTAATTTTGTCAAATCCTTTGTGTTATACACTTTGATCAAAATATTACTAGTTAAAACTAATTATAATAATGTAAACTTTGTAACTGTATATATAT